>NW_024359610.1:648199-869543 GCF_014805655.1 Passer montanus | reverse complement strand
TGTCCTGTGCTACACGGATGGATGGGGAGTGGAGGCACTGGAGAGCCCTGGGCTGTGCTGGGATACGGATGGATCGGGAATGGAGGCACCTGAGAGCCCTGGCCTGTGCTGGGACACGGATGGATCGGGAGTGGGGGCACTGGAGAGCCCTGGGCTGTGCTGGGACACGGATGGATCGGGAATGGAGGCACCTGAGAGCCCTGGCCTGTGCTGGGACACGGATGGATCGGGAGTGGAGGCACTGGAGAGCCCTGGTCTGTGCTGACCCTGTGGCTGCACCTCTGGACATGGACAGGGACATGAGGGGTGCTCATGGCACGGCCGGGTGGTGCCCAGGGTGATTCAGCAAGGAAAACACCTGAACAGAAATACAGACACGTGTCCACACCCTGCAGGACAAAGCACGCAGACAAATCCGGTGTCACCAACCCGCCGGTGATCCGCGCCTCCCGCTGGGAATTTTCCAGCCCCAGATTCGCTGGGAACACCCAGCCCTCGGGATGGGGCTGCAATCAAGGCTCAGGGCAGAACATCCCACCCGGAGGGGCCTTTCCTCCCGGGCAGCCCCAGGCGGGCGGCCGCAGGGTAAACACGGCGCGCGTTCCGCGCCCCGGCGCTGACAGCGTTATTTCCACAGGCAGCACGGCTCAATCAAACCTCAAACTCCAGCACCGCCGCGCCGAGCTCGGCCGTAAACCCCCAAAATTATATAACACACATGTTTTTATGCTTTGCCAATTACAGCTGGAATAGGGACTGTTTGTTTCAGCCCCTCTCAAAATGAGGCGAGGATGGGAAAACAACCTATTTTCCTTATTAGGTTCAGGAGTCAAAGGACTCAGCCAGGAGCCGCAGGCTTCAAGAGCATAGAAGATTAAGACATATATTGGATTCATGATGGAGGGCACAAAGTTCATTTTCAAAATAAAACAGAATTTTATTCATATTCCTTTTAAAATTCAGATTGCCATTTGCCAGCTGACCTGTGACATGGCAGCAGTGTATTACATTTTCAATGAGCAGCCTGTCTGGAGCTGGCAGGAGAGGAAACTGCTTCCTGGTGGAGTTTTTTCACCACCCTTAAATAGTAAGAATTTGTCGGGATTGTTGTCAGTAATGGGAGACGGAGCAAACAGGGACAGGGCAGCATATTTATTTTTAATAAGGCAACATGCAGAATAGCAAAGTCCCTGGCATTATGCACCGAATAGGGCTGAAAAAATAGAAAGAAAGGAGAAACCGGAGCTCGGTTGCAATTTGTATGTGGAAATCAGGGGTGGAAATACTTGGCAGATACATTGAAAATCAAAACAAAAGCAGAGCAGGGGGGAAAAAAATCCGCATCTATATTAAAAACTGAAATGCAAACGCAGTCGGCAGCGAGTTTGCGGAGAGCGCGAGTCAAGCCAAGGGTTTCTCTAGCGAGGAGCGAGATTTATGGAGCTCGCCATCTGTCAAAATTAGATTACAAAAGGCACATATGCAAAGATACACCACGCCTGATTTTCATATATATTAAACCCTGCAACTCCTGCGGAAAAATGAGGCTCCGCACGCGGCGGCGCCCGAAAGCTCCCACAGCCAACTTTGGGGCTTTGCTGGGATTGTGCCACCGCAGGGACAGAGGGGGATGTCCTGCAGGGTCTGGAGATCCAGCCCCGCGTGGGCCGGGGTGTGCAGCTCCAGGAACACCCGAAATGCAGCACCTGGGCTGGAGGGTGCCCACGTGGAGGCAGGGATGGAAAGGGGACGTGGCGCACGCTCAGCACAGCCAGGTGGTGACGCCGCTTTGGGGAGTGAGCCAGCAGAGAGAAGGATGACACAGAACCCTCTTCCAACCCATTTTCCCTCATGGCAGGCTCCAAGCTCCCATTTGTGGGTGACACAGCAGGATTCCCAGTCCCACACCAATTATTTGTGTATGAGGTGCCTTTTGTCCCTGCAATCAAAGCCCGAGTACAAACCACGCCGCTCTCCTGATAACTTAATCAAGGACTCTCTGCTCCAATCTACCTGTAGATAAAACCCAGGGTGTATTTTGACACGGAGAAACAAATCCACTTAGGGCAGGTGAATTAGCTAATCATCATCTCAGCACCAGCACGGCTCGCGCTCGGCGCGGGGATGCTGCTGAATATCAATTCTGCCCGCGCCGGATCGCAGCCTGGCCCTGCCCCGGCTCTCTCATGTGAGCCATGTTAACCCGCACTAGGGAAATCCTCTCCTGTTGACAATGGAGGAGCAGGAGAAGCAATTTTGTTGGCAATCTATTTTAGTTTGGAACAGCTGAGCTCCGAGGCGGAGCGCTCCGGAGAGAGCCGGGGTGCAGGGCAGGGAAGGGACGCTCAGCCCTGCTCCTGGGTGTTGGCAGAGCTGGCATCGGTGCCCGAGCTGTGCCAGGATGGAGGTTTTCCATCAGGGGCTACACAGGCTGTGACATTTCTCATCGATTTTACCCCAATATCTATTTTCACTCCACTCAAGGGGGTCTAATTGACCACAGTGTCACCTCACAGCTGTTCATGAGCCCCACTAACAGGTAGAAACACTGAGTTCTAAATATGACAAAAATATAAAAGGAAAAAACACCCTTTCTCTTTTTTCTGCAGGATCACTGCATTTCAGATCCTAATATCTTTTAATTCCGGTTGGTTCTCATTTCACATTTAGTCTCAATTTAGAACATAAAACCTTTTGAAACACCAACCCGCAAAGCCGTGCGTTTACTTTGTACCTTAATTTATGAAACTGCCTGCTGCAAGGAGCTGAGGCTGGTCGGGTATTAAAACAATAATTAATATTAACAGTGTTACACCACTGCTCAATGCCACGGCCACTCTTTGCATTAATCATAAGAAGAAATCCAGGCTGCTCGGGCCATTCCCAGCATTTCAATGGATAACGCTGCCCAGGAAGGGCCTCGGGCTCTGCAAACACCCCCAGCCATGGGTGGGCACCGTGGGTGATGCCAGCACCGTGCCTGCTCCTCCTGGGAGGAGCCACACCTTGGGAGCGTGGAGGAGAGGAACCCAAACCCGAGAGAGGAGCTGAGCAAGGAGCGGAGCCGCCGCTCGCTCGGCTCTGCCTCCCAAACCCGCTCCTCGTTGGGCATAAAATACAGGCTCCTTAATTGGTGTGTGCTTCTCCAACATGTTTTTAATGAAAAGGCGGCACATAACTCTCGGTTTGTTGGCTGGCAGAGCCCAATTTACAAAAGTGGGAGTGCGAGATAAGAACAGAGTACATCTGCAGCGCAGGCTGTGCAATGAATCACGCCGTGCCAGAGTTGAGCAGAATATAATTGAGTCCAACATCTCTGAGCACTTTCACCATAATTAATGATAATCTGTAACAGAGGAATCTGAGATTCCAGTTCAGAGAACTGTTTAATTAGGCCAAGTAATGAAAGCAGCAGCAGTACAAGAATATGGCCTGCCTCATGATTAATGATTCATGCTACCGAACACAAAAGTGCCGCGCCGTTAACTCCAGCGGGGCTGCGGCGCCCTGGCATTTACCGAGGGGCTGCGGCACGGCCGGGCTGGGCATGGGGCTGCCAGCAGCCCTGCCTGTCCACTGCACCAACCGGGATGCAAAGGTGACAGTGTCCCCCGGCCCCTTGTTCGGGGGGCTGGCACAGAAACACGGGCCCGGCCTGGACATCAGCGTCAGGGAGATCTGCCTGCTCAATAATTAATATCCTCGCTTCTGAAGTTGGGCACGCAGCGCTGTTTTCCCTTCCTACGTGGCTAACACAGACAAGCCCCGGTGAGAGGACGTGCTCTGGGTGCAGCTCCAGACACACTCACACACACATCCACACAGACACACTCGGCTCACGGCGAGCAAAAACAGCTCAGATCACCAAGTATGAAATGTAGAAAGGAAAGGGGGAAAAAAAAAAAAAAAAGATGAAGAGTGGCAAGTTTTTTGCAGGCTTCCACTTTTGCTGGGTCAGGGTGCAAAATGCAGAGCAATTTGACACCGAATTGCCCTGGAAGTGTAAGGGACATGACAAAAGAAGTGATAAGACTGCCTGGGGCTTTAATTTACAAGCCAGCAAATTATGTGGGTTTTATGTGACTATTTACTGCTCCTTTCAATGAAACAAGGAGTCCTACTTATCGTGGGCCTCAGAAGGCCCGGTACATATGCAAGGGGTGAGATGAGACCATTTTCCAGAGGCCATGTTCCCTAATGTCTCCATTCCCCCCAGATTAGGGCTCCGTGGGTGCCTCTTCAGCGCTGCCACGGCTCAGCACCCACCGTGACAAATGCCCCTGCAGGGACATTATCTGCTCTCTGCCATAATGGGCCAGCATTTCCACCATCCTCCCTGCCTGGGGGACCCCTGCCCTGCACCTCACTTCCCCTCTCCCCCTCCCTGGCACACACAGGCTCCTTCAGCTCCATCCTCGGCTGCAGCTCGGGACACCGGGGCCCCAGGGGGGCTTCAAAGGGGAATCAGGATTGGAATCACAACATCCAGAGCTGGAAGGGACCCACAGGATCATGGATCCCCGCACAGACACCCCAAAATCCCACCCTGGGCATCCCCGGGAGCAGAGTCCAAACCCTCCTGGAGCTCTGGGGCTGTGCCCATTCCCTGGGGAGCCTGGGCAGTGCCAGCACCCTCTGGGGAAGAACCTTTCCCAAAATCCAGCCTGACCCTGCCCTGGCACAACTTCACACCAGCACTGAGAAACCAGTGACCACCAAAAGATTTTATCAGCACGTTTCCCTGAAGAAAAAAAAAAAATCTTAAAGAAAAACTCACCTAAAATGGAGGAGAACAGAGGTGCTTAAATTATAATGTCAAATGATGAGCATGGCAACTTGTGAATCTTTAATGGACATTTTAAAGAGCTCATAAACTTTGGGGCGAGATTCCAGAGGCTCTGGAGCTGTCAAACACCCCTCAGCTGTTTTACAAAGACACACTGGGAACCTCAGAGCAGGGAGTTCCTTCTCTGTGGAAGGAAAATCCCGAGGGAGGCAGGGGGAGGAGGAGGAGGCTGTGACTGGGGCAGCAGTGTGGCTGGGCCCTGCTTCACTGATCCCTGGTGTTCTTGGAAGGTGTTACTGCCACAGCAGAGAAGGGGAATTCAGTAGATGCTAAACTAAAGTGAAATTTCCAAACGACATTGAGGAGGTTTCACTGAGCACAAAGCTGCAGATGCATCCAGGGCCAGCCCAGCCTGGAAAAGCTCAGGGGATGCCAAGCAGAGCAGCTCTGGACACCACAGGAGCAGTGAGGGCGTGTGGGGCAGCTCCCAAACCCCAGAGGTGCTGCCTGCAGAGCCAGCAGGGGCACGGGGACACCAGGAAGGGTTCCAGGGAGGGGACAGTGCCATGAGCACCAGGGGACATCCCATCAGAAGTGCTCAGTGACTGCTCAGCCCTGTCCTGGATGGCACACGGGCTGCTCAGGGCATCTCCCCCATTCCCCATGCAGCACAAGGGGGTTTTTAAGGAATCTCTCCCTTTGCCCGTTCAGGGAACAGGGAATGCAGCCCATTTGTAAGAGGCACCAGCGGCTCCTGCATCCCTGCTGCTAATTAAAGCAAGGATCAGCATCACAAAAGATCAGAAATGAAGCAGCAGCAGCATCCTGGAATGTTCGAAGCTGCCACAATCTACCCTGTTTTATAACCTCCCCTGCATTTCGTTAGCAAGTGATTTTAATATTTAAATTAGAGGGGCTTTGCTGTCTCTGGAAAGATCTCTGTGCTCGTCATCATTGTCAGCACCAATCCCTGCACTCCCTGCAAGTTTGCCATGGACATTTCTGCAGATGGAACTGAGCTGCTCCAGGGTTCAGGAGGGAAACGTGGAGATGATATTGCTGCAGGAAGATTTGTCAGCTAAAGTTAGCATCCCTAATTTTTTCCCATCATCAGCCCAAGAAAAATTAGCCTGGTGACGTCTGGCCCTGCTGAGAAAATAAACAGAAAAGGAAGTGTTGAAATCAGCCGGTGCTTTCCATGTCCTGAGCCAAACACTGATTTATTTTAGGGCTCTCCAGAAGTCTCAAGCAGAGTTGGAGGCTTAGGCCAGTGGGAGATGGGGACAGGGAACCTGGCTGGGCCCTTGGTGGAATTCCAAACATGGACAGGGTTTTTCTTTGAAGTGCCTTTAAAAGTTATGCAGAGAAGGAAAAACTCCACAAAACCCAATGGCTGAAAATGTTATCCCAAAACTCCAGCACATGAGGAGGGAGGGAATGAGATCCTGCTCTCTCTAAATACCAGCAAGGGCTGCTCCAGAAATTGGAATTACAGCACAGAGGAGCATTAAAATGCTGAACAAACCTTCAGGCTGCACCTGAAACCTGGGATAAGAGAGACCCTGAGGGGCTGGAGCAGGGCCAGGGAAGGGAACAGAGCTGGGAAGGGGCTGCAGAATCCCTGAGGGAGCCGGGAAGGGGCTGCAGGATCCCTGAGGGAGCCGGGAAGGGGCTGCAGGATCCCTGAGGGAGCTGGGAAGGGGCTGGGGAATCCCTGAGGGAGCCGGGAAGGGGCTGCAGAATCCCTGAGGGAGCCGGGAAGGGGCTGCAGAATCCCTGAGGGAGCTGGGAAGGGGCTGGGGAATCCCTGAGGGAGCTGGGAAGGGGCTGGGGAATCCCTGAGGGAGCCGGGAAGGGGCTGGGGAATCCCTGAGGGAGCCGGGAAGGGGCTGGGGAATCCCTGAGGGAGCTGGGAAGGGGCTGGGGAATCCCTGAGGGAGCTGGGAAGGGGCTGGGGAATCCCTGAGGGAGCCGGGAAGGGGCTGCAGAATCCCTGAGGGAGCTGGGAAGGGGCTCAGCCTGGAGCACAGGAGGATCCCCAGGGATCTTTTCCCTCTCTGGAATTCCCTGCCAGGAGGGCACAGCCGGGGGTCGGGCTCTGCTCCCAGGGAACAGGGACAGGAGCAGAGGGAACGGCCTCAGGCTGGCCCAGGGCAGCTCAGGGGGGATTTTGGGGAAATTCTTCCCCTGAAAGGGTTGGAATCCCCATTCCTGGAGGGATTTCAGGGCCCTGTGGAAGTGGCACTGGGGACAGGGGCAGTGCTGGCTGAAGGAACTCTTGGAACTCGATGTTCTGAGCAGACTTTTCCAACCTGAGCCATCACTCGGGTTCAGCTCCCTGGCACTGAACTCTGAACTCCCCTCCTGGGCTCTTCTCCAGCCTGTCCCAGCTGAGCCTCAGCAGCAGCTCCAGGAGTGCCCAGCCCTGGACCTGGGCTCCAGGACTCCATCCGGGCTGGTGGAATCCTGGTGCAGGGGGCACTCCCAGGGCAGCTCCTCCTCCTCTGCCTGGCTGGGAGAGCAGCAGGGGCTGCAGATCCATCTGCAGGAGCCAAACAAACTCCAGCAGTGCCTGGGACTGACTAATGCCACCCTCGGAACAGCTGGATTTATTGACTTTGCAGAATCAATAGCTATTTTTATTAATCATCTTTAGATAGCAGGATGCTCCTACTATATCTCTTTCAGTGACTAATACAATAAATTTCCCCTTTTGATGTTCCCTGACATTTGAGCAAATTAAATGGAGCATTAAATATGATCCTCTTTGGGACAAAAGTGGGCAGAATCATTTGTGACTACTTTATTAACTGTTCTGAGAGCACTGGCAGCACCTTCCAAAGTGCTGTTCAGCATGCCATGTTTATTATTATTTAAATTTTCCCCAGCACTGCTATATTACTATGGATCAAATGGTTTTAAGTTGGGTGAAATGGAGATATTTCCATATTTCCTTTTATTTTGAACATGGCACCAGCTGAAGGACAGGGGTCCATCTTTGCTTGGAGCATTACAGGCAATATTTAATGTATTTTTGCTCTTAAAGTGGATGATAACCCTTAAAAAGTTTACGCTTAAGTAATTTTGTTGTGAAATAGTGAGGATAATCTTTTAAAGAGGTGATTGCACAAGAATTATTGTTTTATTGTGAAAAAGCGAGCCCAGTTTTCATGCTTAGTCAGATGATCAATTAAATAATCCAGCTTGGAAAACTGAACAGGGGGAATTCCCCAGAGTGGGGGTCCCTGAGCCCCCCCAGACCCCAGGAATGTCCCCTTAGCTCCTGGGGTGTTTTTGATGCACAGAAAATGCTTTGGCAGTGACTATCAGCTGTTCCTGCATCCAAATCTCCAAATAAAATTAAAGCTAAACCAAGCCCATGGCCCCACCTGGACATTGCCTGGACCCACCCTGCAGGGAGCGTTCCAGAGGAGGGGAGGGAGGAGGGCAGTCACCGAGCCCAGGGCCGCTCCTGTCCCTCAGCTGGTGATCAGACCATCCCCTGGGTGCTCCTCTGTGCCCTGGTGTCACCGAGCCCAGGGTCGCTCCTGTCCCTCAGCTGGTGACCAGCCCCTGCACAGACCATCCCCTGGGTGCTCCTCTGTGCCCTGGTGTCACCGAGCCCAGGGCCGCTCCTGTCCCTCAGCTGGTGATCAGACCATCCCCTGGGTGCTCCTCTGTGCCCTGGTGCCAGACCAGTGCTGCCCAGCCCTCCCAAAGCGGGAGCACAATCCCAGCATCTCCGCGGGAGCCGGGCAAACATTGGCGTTTCAGATTAAGGAGATAAGCAGCAATTGACACAAAATAAGAACCCCCGGAATTGTACAGCCAGGCCCTCGTGGAGCTTGGATTGGAGCTGGAATATGAGGAGGGATTGCAGTTCCCCCCTCCCCGAGCGATGCAGGTGAGTTAGCACAGAGCTCAGCTCCTAATTAGCCCTGCAGAGGAACTAATTAACCCAGGCTGAGCCTTGCCTCAACACAACCCTGCCTTTCCCAGCATCCGGGAGTGCAGAATGGGAGCGGGCAGTGCCGGGGGTGGATGGGTGCCCTGGAGGGCTCAGCTGGGTGGCACAGGGCACTCCAGGCACTGTCCCTGCATCCAGCCTGAGCCTCTGCCCTTGGGCAGCACCCAGAGCCATTTCTGGGAAGAGATGTCCCACAACGAATCCCAGGATTCCTGGAAAACCCTCCCAGCACATCCAGTCCAGCCTGTCTCCAGTGCCCACCTTGTCCCCAGCCCAGAGCCCCCTGTGCCACCTCCAGGAATTCCTGGGACACCTCCAGGGATGGGCACTGCAACCCTCCCTGGGCAGCCCCTTCCCATTTATAACAACCTTTTCCATGGGGAAATTCCTGCTGCTGTCCAAGCTGAGCCTGGCTCAGGCTGAGGCTGTTCCCTCTCACCCTGTCCCTGGCTACAGCAGGCCATAAACCAATTTTTCTACACATTCCTCACTGATGAAACGTTATTGCAGGAAACAGGAAATAATAATAATAATAATAATAATAATTAAAAAATATTTGCCAAGATTTATTCCTTATTGGGAAAAAGTACTGAGGGAGGAAAAAAAAAGTCCCAAGTTAATGGGAATTAGCTATGCAGGTCCCATTTTTTTAAATAAAGCAATGCTACTTTTCCCAAGTATTTCCTTTTATTATTCCCTTCATAATGTAATTTAAAATAAGAGAATCAGGTATTTGGATAATAAAAATAACAGATTGAAACCTCTACTCTTGCCTGCTGCAGTTTCCTTCCCTAGGACAGACCCTGAGCCAAGTGGTCCCGAGGATGCTCTGAACTGGTGAGGAGAGCCACAGCCACACCCAGCACCCTGAGAAGTAAAAGTGCTTAGACACCCCAACAGTTTCCATTTCTATGAAATTGTTCATATTTTAGCATTGGGAAAGGAAAAATAAATGAGGAAGAACTGGTTCCTGCCTGTTGGAAGAGGACGGGGAGAAGGACCTGAGGCTCTTCCCAATATCAGAGAGTGCCTGAAATGAGCTTTGTGCAATAAGCCCAGCCATGTCACCAGGCTCCTCTCAGACGATCTGAAGATTAAAGGCTCTATTCCTGGAGGGTTCCCGTGGCATTTACTCAGGGATTTTGATCAAGCTTTATGTGATGGGCTACCTAACACACCTCTCCCAACCTTAAGAGCTAACAGGAATTTGGTATCTCTCAACATGGATTTCTCGCTGTACTGGGGGATATTTGGCAAACATCTCGAGACTGTAGCCAGGCACAGGCAGGAGGGAAAATGAAAGAAGGGGAGAAAAGTGGCCAAAGAGTCAGAGCAAACACTGAGATTTGGAGGCAAAGTCTCTATGAATACAGAGCTAGGGTGGCTGTTAAATCCCCAGTTTGACTGAGGGGGTGGAATTTTCCAGGCAGGAGAAGATTTTCCATGGCTCATGTCCATGGTGTGCCTGGCCTGGGCACCAAACCAGCACCAGAGGCACTGCAAGGACCGGGAGCTGCAGGGCCATGGCAAGGGTGAGACGTGGTGGAAATCCAGCAGTGGGCTCAGAGATCCCTGTGCCACAAAACTCCACAGAAATCCACCAGGAAATAGAGGTGGGACAAAAAGTTGAGGTTACCAGACCATCAAATGCTTGTTACAGCCTCACCCAGCCCTACACAGGGCCCACAGCACCCCAGAAACTCCCCTTCGTGTCGGGGTGATCAAAACCCAACCCAAACTCCAAACCTGCTCCAGGGTGTCTCTGCCCTTTGGAACGAGATGCTCTCGAAGGTCCTTCCCAATCCAAACCATTCTGTGTTTCTGTGAACCTCCCCAAACCAACCAAAACATCTCAACACAAGCCCCAAACCAAAACAAACCCCCCACAACAACAACAATGCACCATCTGACACTTGGCACTGGCGCACAAGAAGACAATCCAAAGGATGCTGAAGGAGACAATTTAAAGGATGCTGAATAAAGAACCAAGAGCATTAGCAGCAGGAAGAGATTTCCTGGCAGGGAAATTTTTCCTGCCTCTGAGACAGGATCCACCACAGCCTCTGTGTCACCAGAGCTGCTGTCTGCAGGTAAATACCCAGATTTCTTTTTGGTTTCTCAGCACAGCTGTGAACCACAGGTGGGTGTGGGCAGGCCTGGGGCACAATCCCCTCCTAAACACAACAAAACCCTTCCCAGCACAGGGATAGCCATCCTAAAGGGCAAAACCCACTGCAGTTACAAACACATTGACAGAAATGTTTGCTGGTAGCAGTGGAGAGAAAAGCAGGGCCCCACAGCTGATGGAGGAACCACAGACAGAGTTTATACTGAGCTGGGCCTTGCTAGGCCGGGCTGCCAATGGGCCTGCCTTGGGAGATTCAGCTAGGAGGATTCTCCTGGGCTCTGAGGAGACTTAAAACCTGAAAGCCATCATCTGAAAGCCACCAACTGATCTGAAGGCCATCATCCCACAGCAGCAGCCAGGGCTGTGCACACCCACGTCACTGGGGTCAGCCCCACGGCAGTGCCACCTCACCATGACATATGGCACAAGGGGCGAAAGTCACAGCACGAGGGGTGAAAGTCACAGCACGAGGGGTGAAAGTCACAGCACGAGGGGTGAAAGTCACAGCACGAGCCTGAAATGGCTCCTTTGTCACTGCAGTTGAGAGGAAAAGTGGCTTTAACCCCAGTGCTAGCCAGTGGCAGCTGGAGCTGCTGAGGGGAGCACACAGCGTGTCCAGCCCAGGACGGGACAGGGCTCCTCTCCTGGAGGGGTTTGCCACAGGAATGCTGCCCTGCTGTGCTCCCTGGAACTGCAGGAGGCTACAAAAGCCCTGGGGGTCACCCCAAGGCCAGAGCCTGGCGGGGCAGAGCCCTTCTCTCCCAGGAGCCAGGGCTGGAAGCTTTGACCTGCCCTGTTCCAAAGCAGAGCAGTTCCTGCAGGTCAGGAGCATCAGCCGCAGGGGCACTTCACCCTGGCAGCTTCAGAAGTGCTGCATGAGCCATTCCCAGCTGCAGGCACAATCCTGGGAGTCTCTGACAGGGCTGGGAGTGCACAAACCCCACGGGAACCCCAGAGCTCCAGCATCCATCCATTACAGCAGGGATATTTCCCTTTTTCCCCCATTTTTTTGCCAGTATTTCCCATTCCCAACAGACTGGTTGCACTGGGAGGCTTTGGAAAGGGGAACTGGGGCACAATCCTCTCCTAAACAGAGCAGAAACCCTTCCCAGCACAGGGATAACCATCCTAAAGGCCTAAAAACCTGTGCAGTTACAAACACATCGACCCATTTTCCTATGCAGCAGAGGAAGTTTTACCTTCTCCCTTGGAGCAGGCTCGGGAAGCAGCGCAGGAGCCGGGGCTGGGCTCGCCTGGCAGATCCAGGAGGCAGAGATGGAGCAGCTCCTGCTGCTGGAAAAGCCCCGGGAAGGGCAGCACCAAACAGCCCAAAGGGTGGGGAAGGATGAGAGGGAAAATATCAGAGCTCATCAGAGGGGATCCAGGGGCAGGTGATCCCTGGGAGGGTGGAGACACAGGAATCTCCCCAACCTGTGACTGGGAGATGCTCTGGGATCACCCCAGCTGGAGAGGGGAGAAGGGCAAATTGCAGGAATTGCAGTCTGGTGGGTGCAAAGGGTTCAGGGAGAGCTCCTGGCAGAGGAAAAAGAGAGGAGAAAGGGATGAAAAAGGATGGGAGAGAGCAGGGAAGAGCTGGGCCACATCAAAGAGAAGCACCGGCCCCTGGGGACTCGTGTGAGGTTTTATTCAAGTCCCTACTAAAAAGAAAAAAAATCAATTAAATTAACAAAATGGTTTGCATTAGAATTCATCAAAAACACCCTGCAAAGAACAAACCAAGCTTTGAGCAGGGTGCTGTTTGTGTAACTCTGCCGTGCCCGATGCCCTCCCAGCTGTGCTCCAGCACGGGGGGCAGGGGTTGAGCCATCCCAGGGAACACTCCCTGCAGTGTCTGAGAATCCACAGGGAGTGCTGCCCAGCCCTGTAATCACACTGAGGTTTGGGGGCACCTCCCTGCCTCCTCCCCTGCACCCACATCCCCTTTTTGAACCACCCCAGAGGAAACTGAGGCCTCATTTTGTAAAATTCTAATTTATTATTGCCAATAGAGGTTTTCAAAGCAAAAAACCTTGGGGTTTTTTTTTGTGCCTCAGAAATTTTCAGCTTCAGGACAGGCTTAAATTGAGGGGCAGCTTCCCAAAATGTGTGTCCTTATGGAATCCCAGGATTTGGGTAGGGAGGAACCTTAAAGGTCCTCTTGTTCCAAGTGTGCTTGCCCACTGTGGTTGGGGATTGGAGAGAGAGGAGAAGCCCCACTGCTCCCACCAGAGAGAGCTTTTCACTGCCTTTTTCATTAATGCAGGTGTTAAACGAGACCACACATTCCTGACAATTTACATTCCCCTGCCTGAGCTGCATGGACAGGTGGACAGGGAACAGGGAATTAAACCAGAGGACACCGTGGTTGAACACGCATCGGCGTTTGTGTCCATGTATGCCTAAAATACAGGTCTGGCAGCTAAAAATACCCAGGCAAGAGTGTTTCCTCACATCCCAGGCTGGTATTTCGTGAAAGAAATGTGAGGAAATAGATTTATTTTTTTTATTGACTTGGAAGAAAGTTGTTTATTGAAAAATCTGTCTGTGTAGGGGATGGCACAATCTGTCCAAAGCTGTGATCACCTTCCTCCAGTGAGAGCCTCTGGGTTTGGGGAGCACCTGGCTGCATTTCTGGGAAGAGACGTCCCACAGAGCCCTTCCCAGCCCCGTTCCCTTCCCTGGACACGCCCCAGCCCCTCAGTGTCCCTCCTGTCCTGAGGGTCCCAGAACTGTCCCCAGCCCTGGAGGTGTGAGCCCAGCAGTGCCAGCTCAGGGGAAGTCAGTGCCCTTCATCCAACAGGAGGAAGAGAGGGACCCGGGATGAAGGGAGGGACCCGGGATGAAAAGGGAACCTTGGGATGAAGAGTGACCTGGGATGAAGAGGCTGAGGAACAGCAGGAGTATTTTCCCGTGTCCACGTGCTGCAGTGCCCAAATGCACAGGCTGAGGAATTCCAGCCCCGAGGACCTTTCCCCGGGACTCCCTCGGGAGGTGGCAGCTGCCCAGGACCCCCGAAGCAGCCCCGCGTCACGGTCCCCTCTCCCCGGCCTGCTCCGAAGGGAGCCGGGGCTGCTCGGCTGGGCTCCGCAGCACCGCCGCATTTGTCACTGCCACGGCAGCAGCGTTTAATTAAGTGTTGTGAGCAGCCTAGTGAGAAGCACGGTTTAAATGAAAGCCCGCACGGCGGCTCCGGGCCCGGCCCTGCGGAACGCTCGGGGCTGGGCAGGGATGGCCGCTCCCGGGGAGAGCGCTCTGGCACAGCGGGCACAGCGGGCACAGCATCCCTGCCCTGGGCACGGAACTGCCCTTGGAGTGCTCCGCGTGCCAGCCGCTCCTGTTATAGAGACACAGCGGAATACTGACTCTCGCAAAGTCAACATATTCTAAATATATTACATCATACTATATTAAAATATTATATTAAAATATTACATTCTAATAAAATATTAAATTAAATTAAAATATTAAATTAAAATAAAAAATATATTATATATTACATTATTGTATGATATCATTTATATACAGTATATATATAATATAATATATTTTATATATTATAATCAAATCTAAAAAATATATATTATACTAATATATATTATACTAAATGTGTAGTGTTAAATATTTGTTAAAATATATTGTTTTTATTTCTGTTGTTGATTAAGCTATGACATAGCAGTAAAATAACTGGTATAAGCATACTGGTGTTACAACACCTACTTAGATAACAGCCTATAAACACATCACAAAACCAGCTACTACAAATACACCAACTATCAACACTCCTTGTCTAAAGACAGTGTAGACCAAACCCCAAAAACGATAAGAAATAAAAGTAAACTAAAGCCACAACCAAAGACTACACATACTCTAAAAAAGTAGAACTGAAGAAGAACCATACTAAACAGTCCTTAGAATATAAAAACTAGTTTCTATAAAAAGTTTACTATCCATAATTATTTACAAATATATACTAAGCTAATATAAGAAGTATGTAAGTATATAAGAAGTATTTCCTAAACAGCAAGTGTGGTCTTAGCTGAGTGCCAAGGTGCAGCCGGCTGTAACAACCTTTGCTCCATGACCCTTGTCTCCTATTGTCCTTCATTAAACTTCTTACATCCTCACAGGGGACTGAAGGTGTTTTTCCCACTCTCCAGGTATTGATGTATCACTGGGAAAATGCCCCACGGTTCTGGGTTTAACCAAATCACTGGCAAATTCTCCCTGGGTGCATCAGGAGCTCGTTAGGATAATGGCATCAATTATTTTAACCCCTCACCAGTGGGCACAGGTGCATCAAGATTTGGGCTTTCCAAATGTTTGTACAATTTCTTTTTTGCAGTCTTAGATTACGGGAGATATTTAAATTAATGATGCAGGAGTGAGAAATAGGATGGAAAAATATCCCAAGCTGAAAAGGATTTAATTGTGGGTTTCCCATGGGAAAGAGCTATTTCAGCCTACCTGGTCTTTCCAGGAAAAAGGATCCTGCTGCAAAATGACCCCTAAAAATCAGAATTGTGAGTAGCAGGTAAGAAATGTCCTGCTGGCATTCGGGCATTTTCCTGCCAACTGCAAGCACTGATTCATTTCCTGGAAATTCAGACTGGGATTGAGGCTTCTGAGGGTAAATCCACACAAATATTTTGTCTCTAAATGCAGTGGAGAGGGAAAGCATTTGAGCCACCATGGAATGATGCTCCAGAGACATCCAGGGGGTGACCCTGACCCCGTCCCTGAACGGAGCCACCCCCGGCAGGGCTGCCCAGGGACCCTCAGCCCTTTTGTGCTCAAACTTGGCCTTTCAAGAAAGGAAAACTGATGCCTTTTTTCACTGCACACAATATTGTCAGAGGTATTTTTATCACCCCCTATGAAGCCTTTTTCTGTGCAAGGAAAGCACAATTTCCCACCAAAATGAAGTTTTTGTAGCAAAAAATATTTTTGGAATTATCGCAGTAAATAAGTCAGGGGCATTTTGTTAGAATAATTCGTGTGAATCTTGAGATTTGAATATTAAAATAAGGATTTTGGCTTTTCTGGGCCCAGGGGAAGAGATCCAGACTTGGACATCAGTGCAGAGTTGAAGATCAGCCCTTTGTGCTCACCCTGGGCAGGAGCAGATTTTGGGTGGGGAGAGCTGAGCCTGGCAGAGCCCACCCTGAGCCCTCAGCCCTTGTGCCTGCCCCGCCCAGGGTGTCCCCAAAATGTGACAATTCCTTTAAAATGCCACTCACCTTTGTGCTCACCCTGGGCAGGAGCAGATTTTGGGTGGGGAGAGCTGAGCCTGGCAGAGCCCACCCTGAGCCCTCAGCCCTTGTGCCTGCCCCGCCCAGGGTGTCCCCAAAATGTGACAATTCCTTTAAAGTGCACTCAGAGCCTTGACGACTTTGGAATTGTTTCCAGGATGTGCCGAGGCTGGGCAGCAGGAACTCCAGCTCCTCGGGCTGAGTTTTCCATCTGTAAACAGGAATTCCTGGATATTCTGAGTAATCTCGAGGTGAATGTCCAAGGAGGTTCCTACAGGAGATCCCTGGAGGTGTCCCTGCCCAGGATGGGCAGGCTGGGAGGGGATTTAGGATCCCTTCCCCCAAATCTGGGATTGGTGTGTACAAAGGGGTCCTGCCTGTGGGGTCTTCTCCCGGCTCCAGGCACATCCCAGGGATCCCTGTCCCTCACTTCAGTCCATGTGCTCCCTGGAGCCCAGGAACATCCGAGAGGAAAACAATGAGCCAATTTTAGCATTCTTCAAGGGCTGGATGGGGTGGGGTTTGTCTAACAGAGAATGCCCAGTGAGAGAAAAACAGAGGGAACCAAAGTACTTCCAACAATGGGAAGACTCAGAGGAAGCGATGCAGGTGCAGGAATCCATCCCTGGATCCTAATGTAAATAAAATAAAATAAAATAAAATAAAATAAAATAAAATAAAATAAAATATTGGACCCTAAAACAAATAAACAATTAAATAAATAAAATCTCTGCTCTGCAGCACCAGCCAAGCCAGCACTCGAGCAAAATGCTATTTTAAAAAGCACTGAAGCATTTTCTAACTTATCCCCAGGGATTCACACTTAAAAAAAAAAAATCACATAATTCAGTGGTTTCCTTTGGAGGCTTGCAGCAAATCCCAGCTCTGTGGAAAGCAGGGCCAGGAGGAGAATGCTGGGCTCTGCCTGCCCACCACGATGGGCCCCAGCTCCTCCTTTCTCAGCAGCAGAGAGAACATCACCTGGGTGGGTCTGGTATTAGGGGAATATTTGATATTATTGAAGGGGAAAGTAGCTCCAGTAAGTGGAGAAAATAAAAGTGATCGCTTGATTCTCTGAGCATTTGCGTGAAGAGGGGGTGATTTCTGTCTGCTGGCCACTTTGTTTGGCCACTTATATCTATATTTCCTCTTATTGTGGCTCTGTCAAGTGTTTGATAGACTAAGATGGAGGCATTAATTGAATTCAAGTGTAGACACCTGAAGTATTTTTATTTTTATTTTTAGTTCTCTCACCTTTTATTTCCATTAGCACAGCAACGTGGTCGCGGTGGGGATTTCTGCCTGAAGGACACAAACAGAGCTGCTTGCAGTTATTAAAATAAAACTACTTTACCCGGGGAAAAAAAAATAGTTCCCAAACCACTTAAGCTGGGAAAAAAAAGTTAAAAAATAGAATAAAACCTCTGTGTTTTCCGAGCTTTCAGAGGTCTCAAGGCACTGTCAATGGGAGAGGGAAAAAGGGAAAGATGGAATGAATGTGTGTGTCCCCGTGCAGGGCAGGGCTGCACCCAGAGTCCTGACACCAGACACTTCTGCTCTGCTTTGGGGGATCAGCAACGTGGGAAAACCAGCACAGAAAATCTGCAAAGGGAAACTGCAGGCAGAAAAGGGAGGAAGATTTAAGGGAGCTCAGAATCAAGTACTTGGAACCCCACAACTTGTCAGATTGAAACATGAACCCATTATTAGACGAAAAATCAGGTGAGTGACCAAGAACCCTCTGCCCTGCTGTGGGATCCCATTTTCTGACCCTCTGGGCCAGCTTTGGAAATGCTCTGTGTTCTAAAATCTCAATCAATTGAGCAACGTGTCATAAACATGAAGATATAAATATAAAATCAGGGCACAAGAGCCCTACCCTCTGCCCTGCTGTGGGATCCCATTTTCTGACCCTCTGGGCCAGCTTTGGAAATGCTCTGTGTTCTAAAATCTCAATCAATTGAGCAACGTGTCATAAACATGAAGATATAAAATCAGGGCACAAGAGCCCCGTGTCCCCTCTGAAGGGAACAAACGGGCAGCTCTCCCTGGCCCAGGTTGCTCAAATGTTACGGATAAATTCAGGGTGAGGGAAATGAATCCCATAATCTGCCTGCTGCCCCCAGCCCTGCTCTGCTCTGCTCTTTTCCTGAGCCACACTTCATTTCTAGAGGTTACTGAGGGATAATCCCACCCCTTCTCACCTTCCCTCAAGGAAATAAACTGGGAATTAAATAAAAATATAGGTAAAAGGCTTCCGCGTAAACTGAGAGAAATAATCCAGCAGGGAACAGCTGGCCCTGCCATTTCCCTCCACGAGCATGGGAAGGGTGTGCAGGACATCTCCCATCCCGCAGGACACAGCTGTGGGCTGAACAATACCAGAAATGAGAAATTATAAATTACAGGGTCTCCCCAGCCTCCCTCCTTCCATCCAAACCCTTCCTGTGCTGTCCCACAGAAGCAGCTCCCATCTCTCAGCCCAGCTGGGCTCCCTCAGACCGGTACAGCTCCAAGGGAGATGCCCAGGGGGCATTCCAGCCCCTCAGCCCTGTCCCTTCCACGGTCCCACACCCTGGGATGCTCCATCCCAACCTGCAGGAGCAGCAGGGCTGGAAGGTGTCCCAGGTGAGGTGGGCAGGCTCAGGTTCTGCTGCAGCAGATCCAGGGAACCCAGCCTGCCACCCCGGGGTGCCTCAAGGCCCCGTCCGCGTCTCTGCCACGTTCATCTGCGCAGCGCCCGAGCCCCTCTGGAGCGGCTGCTCTCTGGTTATTGCTCTCTTTCTCTCATGAGTGTGCCAGCGCCGTTAATTACTGCCGCTGCGGCCCAGTCCATATTGCCAGCTCGATTATCCGCGCTGCCCTTCCCTTCCCCGCAATGAGTTGTGCCACGGCACTTAAGAAGTCGCGAGCGCTCGCCCTCCGCGGTGGCGTTTGGCAAATGTGAAGTGACACCGGGACTTTGCTCGACAAGGCCACCGCGACGGGGAGGGACAGGCAGAGCCTTCGTGGCAGCTGCCAAAGCCCAGCCCAGCCCAGCCCGAGCTGCCGGGGCCGCGGCAGAGCCGGGGTTAACGCGGGAGCGCAGCCGTGGCCGTGAACCTTAAACAAACTTCCAGCAGCATTTTCCTCGCAGCCGCCTGACATTTTTCTTTATGTTTCGTCAGTCATATCTGAGCGATCAGACAGCCGCCACACGTGGTACACCCACCAGGATTATTATCTCGAGCAGAGGCCCAGAGCTCATTGTAGCAGGCATGTAATTCTTTACAATGTATGCCACGTTAAGTGTGTTGGGTTATCTATTCAACAGCTGACTGAGCCGGGCTCTCAGCTCTCCTCAACAACCATGTAAGAAGCGATGACAATTGTACTACTTCATAAGGGCTGCATGCAACTCTGACACACACTTCACAGCAACCAGTCATCTATATAAACCAATTTCAAGAGCAAAATTGCATGGTGCCTCCACTCTGTTATAAACACAATGATATCCACTCAGAGCTGATAAATGCGCTGCATTTCTCCCGAGCTTTAAAGAACCGCTTCCCTCCGCGGCTCCCGGCGGCACGCGGGGACACCAGCACGGGAACCTTCCCTTCCTCAGAGCCCGCATCTGAGGAGCTGGGAGAGGAAACAAGGTTAGGCCTAATTAAGGTTTTAAATACTTCTCGACTCCGGAGCAATTTTCAAATTAATTACGGTATCTTTTTGTAGGATTAATGCAATGTAATCCTTGTTACGGAGAAAAATATCTATAGCAACCACCAAGTCCTTGAAAAAATACTTCAACACCAAACGCTCCAACAAAGGGGGAGATTAAAGACTGTCAGACAAATTAAAGCCACTTTTCCTGGCTATTATGGCTGGGTAAGGGGTGTGTGGAACCAGCAATCCCGGTTACGGATGTGCTGGCAACACGTGAGGCTCTGATTTTGGGAATTCTGCAAATTCCCACCAGTTTGAGGTGGCTAATGTCATTTCTGGACTGCAAGCAACAACTCAGCCTCCTGCACCGAGCATGGAAGCCCCCTCAGTGTCGCAGTGCAATGAAAAGATGAAATATGGCTACAGCGATCTTGATTTAATGAACCCTGTAATTGAATACCCAGCCAAATAGACATCCTGATAAAACACAACAAGGAGTGTTGTTTTTTTTAATTCCGATAAAGAATAGGATCCATCTTTGTTTGTTTGCATTGTTCAGCAGCCCTACAGGAGAGTTAAAAAAGTGGTCGAGCACCATGCAGAGGTGGTTCTGTCTTGCTGTGCGCTGTAGAATAATTTAAATATAATAAAAACTAACAAATACATTTTAAAATTAACATTCCTGCATTGCTATCACACTGCCTTCTTTTAGTCCTGACCACTGAAAAACACCCCAAGGTTGATGCCAAGCCCGTGGTGCTGACTCCAGAGGGTGCTGAAGGTGAGCCCCAGCCAAGGCTGTCCCTCGGAGCTGGGGTGCTCTGGGACAAATTCCCAGTGCTGTGCCTGGGAATGTGATGGGGAATGGTGGCAGGGTGGGGAAACAGGCCCAGAGAACCCCTGGGGCTGTGACCACGGGCACAGGGCAGTGACACACTGGGCCATGGACACAGGACAGTGACACAGGGGAACACAGGACAGTGACACTCCAGACCATGGGCACAGAACAGTGCCAGAAAGGGACACAGGTACAGGGCAGTGACACATGGGGGCACAGGCAGAGGCTCAAGGTCCAGGGGGCTGTACAGAATCCCCCTCTGTCCCTTTGCTTCCTCTGCTCTGCTCCGCCCAGAACCCAGTGTTTGTTCCCTTTGCTTTCTTCCACTCCCCCCACCCCAAAATCCACCTTCCTGCAGCGCTCAGATAATAAAGTTATTATTATAATAACAAGAAAGCCTCGCACTGTCCTCCCTGAGAGTTCCCAGGCCTGCCTCATCTCCCCACATCCGAATTTATTATTCAGGACACAATTAACACTGATGCCCATGGCAAAGCTTCCCAATCCCGAGCTCTCCGTGCAGTCACGGCTGAGAACGGCGGGCAGAACAGGCGCCGGCTCAGAACTGACTTTGCTTCCTAGATTGGTCTACAATCCTCATTTTACTCTAATTTAACCTTTCCTAGTTAATTTATATCGGTTCAGCTTGCCAGCCTGTACCTGCCAGAGTGATCATCTCCCATCAAGGGGCTGGGCGTGGACAGGGCTGCTCTCTGTCGGCTCCGTAACCACCACACCTAATTAAAGTCCTTAAAAACCTTTAATGTGACAAGACGAGACAGGAACGGGCAGGAAAAATAAGAGAGGATCTTTCAATTACTTTAATCACGCTGACTTTCAAATCGCTATCAAAACACGGCGCGGGCTGAAACTTTGTGCACTTTTGCCTTTTCCAGGAGGCTCCCGGTGCCCGTCCCGGCCGAATCCCTTTTCCCTCTCCTTTAATGAGAGGGAAGGGAGAGGGAAAGGGAAGGTAAATACAGCAAGTGCTTGTAATAAATGATTAAATTGTCCTCCAGGCACGTTTTGCATATGAATATAAAAGTTGTGATTAATAGGTTATCTCGCACATTACCACAGGCTGCAGCAAACACCGGGCAGCGCGGGCTCTGCCAGCCCTTTCTGCTTTCAAAGGAGCTGCGGAGAAGTGTTCGCTGGAGTCCCAAATTCCGGCCAACAAGGCCATCAAAGGCGGCCAGATTGCGGCTTTTCCACCCCGGGGGCTCCCTGCCCATTGTGAGCCTCAATGCCCCCACCGGGCTGGCGATTAAGAGCGATTTAACCAAAAACCGCCGGCAAAACAATGCCCCGTGCCAGGGGGAGCGGAACGGCTCGGCGCGGGGGGACCACGCGGGGACAAAGGGGACATCTGGAGCACGAGCATCGCTGCCCCATCGCTGCCCGAGCCCCCCGAGCCCTCCCTGGCCGAGCTCACGGAGGGATTGTCACCCCCAGAGCAGCGCAAAGCCCGGGCCCCAGCTGGCACCGAGGCTGTCCCTCCCGGCTGGGGTGGCACCGGGGATGGCTTTGCCACCAACCCCGTGCGAGGCCGTCCAGCTCGGCGTGCTCCCCTCGCCCTGAGCAGCGGGCAGTGCCCAGGGAAGGTCGGCAGAGCCTTTGCCCACCAGGCACCGAAGAACCCCCGAGGAAACGAAGACGGAACGAGATTTTGGCCACCAAAAATCCACTGCCGCAGCAAACGCTTCGTATCCATCCCATTTCTTCCCGCTCGCAGATTTTTAATCCTCTCTTAAGCACTTTTAAAGTGCCCAATTTTTGTCTAATTTGAATTTAAATCAGCTTGTATGGAGAACTTGGAGAACTTTTTTTTTCCTAAGCGAGCTTGTTTGGCAGGTACATTTTCCCAAGATCACCCAGCTTTAATTTTAAATTTCAAAAGCCTTGCGTTTAATCCCTTGAGCTGGCCTGGTACCTTGCACCATCTGTTCTGGGGTTTTGTTATAACCGAGAGCACCTGCAGAGTTTTGCAACATTTCAAGCTGTCTGTGGACTAAAATCAAAATAATTATAATTTTCATAAACTAAAGACGGCGATTCAGGTGCTGCAGCCCCGATTTTCCACACCAAGCCTCTGCACTGGGAGCGTTTCTCCTGCACGAGGGGGTTTTGGTCCTGCTGCCACCAGGTCCAGGGACAGGCAGGATGTCCCTGGGCGCCCGGAGCCATCCCACCCCAGCACTGCTGCCTGCTCCGGGCTGGGAGAAGCTCCCACAGGTGGGACAGGCCCAGAAGGAGCAGGAAATGCCTTTTCCAGCTGCTCAGGGAGGTGCTGCCAAGGGTTAAGGCCATCCCTGTCCACCCCTGGCTGCTCCAAAGGCATTTGGTGGGTAGGGGAGGTTTTCTGCTTCGCTGGGCAAACTGAAAGTCCTTTCAGAAGGAGTTTGTTTAGACTCCATTGCCCAGAGCTCTTCACTGCGGATAAACCCCTCCTTAGGGCATGCTGGATGAGTTCACGTGGAGCAGGGATCTCTCCCCTGAGGATGGGGAGGGCACATCCCAAACTGCCCAGAGTGGATCCATGGTGGATCTGCAGCGCCGCCTCCCACAGAGGCTGAGCAGGACCTTGTGGAAAAGGGAGGAGAGCCCAAATTCCTGCTGGCCATGTCCCCCAGGCCCTCTGGCAGTGTCCCTGCCTGAGGCGAGGTGTGAGCTCCTCATCCTCACCTTCATCTCCTTCCTGAGGGGGGAAAGCTCAGCCTTAGCTGGGAATCTTTGGGTGCTTGGTCTCTGCTGAGAAATGGACGGATAAAAAAAGGTGGAAAAGAGTTTTTATAGAATCCTGGAATACCCTGAGTGGAATAGCCATGGGCTTCTCCTCTTGCAGAAGCACCTGAGCCAAAGCCCAGCTTTGAGAGAACAGCCCCTCCTCCTGCACTCACACCTGGAGCCTTTCTCCTCTGGCAGCTGGGTTTGCTCAGGGAGGCCCAGGCAGGAGTGACAGATCCTACTGGAAAGGGAAAAACCCTTCAAAGAGAAGGTGCTTGTTTGTTTGTTTGATCCCGTGCCCTGATCCAGCATCTCCACCTTCCTGTTTCCACAAGAACGAAATACAATGAAATACAATGAAATGACGTCTGTATATATAAAAATAAACTCCTGGCCCTGGTGGGAGCCAGCCCCCTGCACCAGGAGTGAATCCCACTCTGCAGTTTGGGATTGCAGCCAGGCTTGGGCTGTGACCCCATGGAGCAGAACCTATGGCCCGTTCCCACCTCCCATCCCTGGGAAAAGCCACCAGGCTGTGCCTGCCCCAGAAATGGTTTTGGCTGAGGCACACTGATGGGGGGATGGCAACAAAGCCAAGGAAACCGAGTGGATTCCTGGGCAGATGGGTGTTCCCAGGAAATGGAGAGCTCCCTCACATCCAGGGCTACCTGGGCTGCAAACCCAGGGCAGGAGTGGAAGAGCTTGGATACACCAGGAGCCAGCAGGGAGCTCCCCATGGCTTTGGGATCCCTGAGACCAGGGAACCCTTGGCAGGGGGAAGAGGAAGCAGAGCCTACAAAACCCTACAACAACCCTACAAGAACCCACAAAACCCATAAAAACCTGACAAAAACCCCACTAAAACCAACCCCTCACTGCTGGGCTAAAGAAAACCACAACCCCAAACTCTCCACAACTCCCTGCCAGGAGGGCACAGCCGGGGGTCGGGCTCTGCTCCCAGGGAACAGGGACAGGAGCAGAGGGAACGGCCTCAGGCTGGCCCAGGGCAGCTCAGGGTGGGCACAGCAGGAATTTCCCCATGGAAAGGGGCTCAGGGACTGGAACTGCCCAGGGAGGGTTGCAGTGCCCATCCCTGGAGGTGTCCCAGGAACTCCTGGAGGTGGCACTCGGGGCTCTGGGCTGGGGACAGGGTGGGGATGGGCACAGCTGGGACTCCGTGATCCTGGAGGGATTTCCCAGCCTCAAAGATTCTGGGATTCTGTGGAAATTCCAGAAAGTTTTGGGTTGAGGCAGCACAAGAAGGGGAGGTGAGGCCTCCTGGTCCAGCTGTGTTGGGACCAAATGCTGTGGTGGCATCAATTGATCAATTGTCACCAGCAGTTGTGTTGGCACACAGGGGTGGAGGGGACTAAAGGTCCCCTCAGCAGTGGTTCTACAGGAGAGATACATCATATACATATATATATATATATATATATATATATATATACACACATATATATATATACACACACACACATATATATACACAATACATTTTATATATATTTATATATATATATATATACACACACACACACACATTAGTTGTTGTTTACCTTCTAAATCCTGCTGGAAAATAAAATTAAATACAGTCCAAGAACCCAGGAATATTTTAAACCCAGTAACAGTTGTGCAGTTGGGAGCTACAGAGTCAACACTTCACCTTTTCTTTTTCATGCTCCCAGAAAATCAGTTTATATTTTCTTTATCTCCTTTATTTGTATTTTATATATTTCCTATAGATTCTTTATTTCCCTATTTTTTTTATCCCTTCATTCTTTCCTCTCTGGATACAAGGGAGAAATTTCAAAATTTTAATGACTAAAAAATGTTTTTCTTTTCTAGATAACTGCCTAGGCTTATGGTGCATAAAACTGGGATTTTAGTATTTTTAAATCAATAACCAAATATTGAAAAATAAAAAAATATATTAAAGAGAACAAATAATCTCATTTTTTTATTCTCATGAAAGGCACTGAGTGTTGTATTATCCCTCTTGCAATTTTGTGATTTATTTCTGGCCACTCTGGGCTGCTGGAAAGAGAAGCAAATGGGATTAGGATATCAAATGTTGGGATGTTTCCTGCATTTATCTGCCTGGCGAGGGGCTGGAGCCGAGCAGGGGCTAATGGAAACCGTGCACCCCAAACTCAGCGCAGCGGCTTCAAAGGGAAACCCTTTTGCTACATGGATCCCATTTGTGTGGGGAAACCCAATTACCGCGGGGTTCTTGTACCTCCCTCGTGCCTTTTATGCTGCTGTTTGCTCCAAGTGCTTATTCTGATTTGATAACCCCGGCACAAATAAAGTGTCACCCCCGGCTCTTATCTCCCAACTCGCAGCTTTCCAATTTGTCTCAGTTAGTTCAGAACTTGACTCCTTATTAATTACCCCCACGGGGTCCTGGGGCTGAGCAGCAGCTCTGCCCCCGGCAGGTATCAGGGATGGGCTTGGAAACCAAATCTCAGAGAGACAAAAAACCCAGCAGAACAAGCCAAAACCCAATAAACCCCCCCATAAAAATATCAGCAATAACAAAACAAAAACAAAGCCAAAACCAACCAAAAATCAAAACTAAAAAAAGGAAAAATAAAGAAAAACCCCAGAAAAAAGAAGCCAAAACAACAGTAAAAACAAACCATGCAAAATAAACCCCACAAAAATACCACCAACTAAAAAAACAAAAACAAAACCAAAAACAAACCCAGAAAGAAAGAACTCAAAACAGCAACAAAAAAACCCAAACCAAGCAAAAAAACCCCACAAAACCACAACCAGCAACCAAAAAAGCCACAGAAAAAAGAACCCAAACCAACAAAATGAAAACAAAACAAACCCCCCAAACCATCGACCCAACCAAATCAAAACAAAACCAAAACAACAACAAAAAAACCCAAACAAACAAACAAAAAAAAAACCAAAACAAAAAACCCCCAAAACACCAACAAAAACATCAAAACCAAACACAGAAAAAAAAGAACTCAAACCAACAACAATAAAAGTCCCAAATATTTTGGCTGTATTATCCTGACTAGATTTGAACAGCTGATCAAAGGTGAACAGATCTCCCAGGCATCACCAGATATTTCAGCCCCAGCTTGTTCCAGAGCAGTTTTGGGTTCATCCCTGCCCGTTCCAGGGCATCCTTTGGGCTCGCTGCTGGGCACCGCAGGGATTTTTTCCCCATGATTTCTGGTGCTGGCAAATCCCCCCCATTCCCAGAGCACATCCCAGCTCCGAGCCCTGAGGAGCTGCTGCGGTTTCTCCAGCTCCGGAGCCCCCATCCAGAGTGGCACAGGGAAAAAAGCCAAGGGATGAATTCCCGGTTTGGCTGCTCCCAGCTGGCTGCCCCTGCCTGTCCCAAAAAGGAGTGAAATGGGCATCCCAGTCTCATATTCCCTGACAGCTGACCTCTCAAAGTCCACATCAATACAGGAACTTTGGAAACCCTCCCTGCGCAGGAATCTGCTGTCCCTGTCCAGGGATATCCCCTGGAACGGGCTCTGGGAACACACACCCCCCAAGGGGGCAGGGAAGGAGGGAAGCACCGTTTCTGGATGAATCAGACATTTATCCCCAGGTGTTTCATAAAAAATTACTGAAACAATGTAAAGACTGCCCCAAGTCTTCTAATGAGAGAGCCTAGCAAAGGAATCCCAGAGATTATTCCTGGCATCCATTAATTAGGAGCCACATTTCCACAGCCCAGAGAGAGAGGATAAATGCTCAGCCAGCGCCTAATCTGAGCGACCCAGCCCCAACTCCAGAGTTAAACAAATAGAATCTGATTTGCAAAGTACATTATTCAATATTTTAGCCATTAACTGCTGCTAAGATAATTCAAGGCTCCAATTGGAGCTGTCTTTATTTGGATTATTTCCAGCACAGTCAGAGAACAGCACTCGGCATCAATTAGTGCCCTGTTCTCATCCTGAACTTCCAGCGGGAATTTGTGATGCCCAAACCAGCCCTCCCTGTATGAGGGATGAACTCATCCCAACCTGGGTGAACGTGGCTGCTTCATTTTGGGCATTTCCTTATATTTTAATTAATGTCATCAAGAAGAATCTATTGATTTTTCTAAGCTGGTTTTTAATGAATTATCACACCTGGAGCCTGTGGCTTTTGAAAAATCTTTGCTGCCGTGTGCAGGAGGGCTTTGAAAGCTTAGGAAAAAAATAAACTAGAATAAGAAAAGAGAAAGCAAAAGGAACATTTCACCCAGTCCTAACACTCCCAAAGCCCCGAGTAGTTAATTTATGGAATCTCCTGTTAGTGAGTGAACAAAGGTAAAAATAACAGGCCAGTTATAAACTGGTGCTGTGATGACATCGTGAATTATTTAAAAAGGGCACGTTGAGTGTGACCAGCGAGCCATCAATCAGAGCAGACAGTGATGAGAAAAAGAGGTTTCAGTCACTTCCTCTCTGGCAGCAGAACAATCCCCTCGCAGGTACCGCGGCGCCGCTGACCCGGTGTCACCGCATTGTCACCGTCCCCTTTGAAGGGCCGGAGCGGCTCCTCTCAATATTGGAACGCCAGGAGTAAATAAATCCCGGGCTGGGCTCTGCCTTCCCTGCACACTTCAATTTGTCTGACAATGGGCAGGACACGGACGCACAAATCTCTTCAAGCCCCGATGAATTTTTTATGGCAGCTCCAGTCCAGCGGCAAAGGATGGGCTTTAAATGGGAGCGGCGCTGCTGTGAGCGGAGACAGCCCCTGGAGACTGAGCCCTGGGAAGGGTTTTGTGTGGGATTGAGCCCTGGCAAGGGTTTTGTGTGGGATTGAGCCCTGGGAAGGGTTTTGTGTGGGATTCAGTCCTGGGAAGGGTTTTGTGTGGGATTGAGCCCTGGGAAGGGTTTTGTGTGGGATTCAGTCCTTCAGCTCCTCTGGCCCACCTTGCTCCTGGGGCTGCCAAAGCGCCCTGGGGTGGGGCCCATCTCATGGGGCATGGACACCCACCCCATCAGGAATAGAAACCCATCCCATGGGGAATGGAAACCCATCCCACAGGGAATGGACACCCATCCCATGGGGCATGGAAACCCATCTCACAGGGAATGGAAACCCATCCCACAGGGAATGGAAATCCCCTCAGCTGCCACTGCTGCCAACCACCAGAGGGGTAGAAAATGCCACTGAAAACCTAGCTTAATCACCCAAATCCCAAACCTGGCACAATCAGTACAAATCCAAAACCTGGCTTAATCACCCAAATCCCAAACCTGGCTCAATCAGTACAAATCCCAAACCTGGCTTAATCAGCCGAATCCCAAATCTGGCTTAATCAATAAAAATCCAAAACCTGTCTTAATCAAACCAAACCCAAAACCTGGCTTAATCACCCAAATCCCAAACCTGGTTTAACCAACACAAACTCTCTGCTGCCTTTGCAAGGAAGTGAACCTTGCAGCTGAGCCACTGAGTGTGGAGGAAGCAGGGAGAGAAAAATGCACTCCAAGTTTGAATTTGTGCTGGATTAATGCAGGAGAGGCTCCTTCACCTGATGCCCCCTGGAACTGTATCCCAAACTTTCCCTCAAATCCCAGTTCAGGTGTTGGATACTCCTAAGGAGCCCCTGGACTCCTGCAGCTGCAAGGATAGCACCAGAAGGAACAAACTGTGCACAATTCCAGATTCAAAGAACAGAGCTGCTCCCAGCAGCCCAGGGATCCGGGGATCCAGGGATGAGAGGATAAGAGGATCCAGGGATGCAGGGGTGAGGGGATCCAGGGATGCAGGGATACAGGGATACAAGCATGAGGGGATGCAGGGATGTAGGGATACAGGGATACAAGGATTTGAGCATGAGGGGATGCAGGGATGTAGGGATGTATGGACACAGGCACAAGGTGACACAAGGATACAGGGGCAGAAGGATAGAGGGCACACAGGGATAAAAGGATAAAGAGACAGGGATACAGGGACAAAGGGACACAGGGACACAAGGACACGGGGATAGAGGGACACAGGGATAAAAAGATAAAGGGACACAGGGATGAGGAGACACAGGGACACAAGGATAAAAGGATAAAGGGACACAGGGATGAGGGGCTGCCTCCCCTCCCGCCCTGGCCCCTCTCAGCCCTGAGCCCCCCAGAGCCCCCAGCCCTTCACCCACTCCTGATTCTCAGCCCCGCTCCAGCAGCACTTCCCGGGAATCCATTCATCTCCAGGGAACCTCGTACCACTCCAAACCTCTACTCTGCCACTTAATTGTTCCTAACAGGTAAATCAAAGGTAAAAGAGAACTAATTAATTTTCCAGCTTGGTTTTATTTTACTGTTACTGTTTGGAGAAAATAGAACTAAACCCCATTAGTGTTAAGGTAAGACCATGAAACAACATAATATAATGCAAGAAAGACATTTAATAGCGTGGAGGAATGTTAAATTACTAATTAACTCCAAGTTCCTGGATAAAAAAGCCGAGTAATTTACAGGATTATTGCAACGTGCAGCTCAGATTGCCACGAGGGTCAGCTCGGGAGCATTTCCTGCTATTTCCTTCACCGGGGTGGTTATTGTAGAATTCCTCTCACATTAAAATCCACTGTCCTTACCCACAGTTCAGTGCTGCTAATTAGCAGCCGCTCAGCTTCCCCAGCAGTCATTTTTTTCCATGTGAAGCTGCCAAATGTTCCCAACTGCTCAAGATGCTCCCCAGCCCCACTCGGAGTGTCCGGAGCCCGCCCGGCCCGGCCCCGCTGCCCCCCGGGCTCAGCCCCCGCCGAGGCACAGCCCGGGCAGGGCCCTGCTCCTGCTCTTTGTGTCAGCCAGGCAGGTTGGCAGAACCCTCCCGGTGCCTTTGGCTGAGCGACAGAACTTGGGAATGTCTATTTTTTCCCTCCTCTCTCTTCCCAAAGACGCAAATCCTGCTCAGGCGCTCGACACCGCGAGCTCTCCAAGCTGTGGGATTTTTCCCTTCAAAAGCGACTGTTTCCACATTCTATTTAAACTTTTATTCAAACAAGAAAGCCAGGAAAGGCATCTTTTAGTTTTTCCCTAAATATATAAGAAGAATGCCCGAACTTTGATGAATAATTGATTAAATAAAGCATCGCCCATCAAAGGCAGGAAGAGGAGCTGCTCCACAGAAAGGCTCCACTATCAAACGGCACTTTGTTGTCTTAAACACTGCTCAGATCTGCAGCACTACAGAGCTGGTGGCACATTAATGCTGGAGGTTAGAAATGCCAGCAAAGAGATTATTACTATTATTATTATTATTATTATTATTATTATTAGTCGAAAAGGGAATTAGAATTCAGCTTTTCTTGGTTCTAGTTATCCCCCAGCAGTCTGAAAAGGGAGAAATTTGGCTGAGAATCGCTGAGCCTCCTCTTTTCCTCTCCCTTTTGTTGGCTTTATGACTAATTTATGTTTAACCTTCTGGAGAATCCATGGTCACAAGACACTTTCTGAAAAAATTCAAAGCAACTTTGGCTGTGTCCAATAGGAGGGCAAAAGGTCTGGGGAGCTGGGGAAGGGCTGGGAATTAAAAGAGGCGGCACGATCTTCTTCACCTCCTCTTCACGGCTCTGAGAGCAATCAGGAAACAGCCACTAATTGCTTCATCAAAATTAAGCATCTCCAGCTTCATACCAATTATTTCCCCGTGGCTGTTTAGAGTTTCGTGTGCCTCCCATCCGCACGAAGGGGAAAAAAATAAACCAGGGACGTCAACGGCAGCGCGTTTCCCCTGATGGCGAGAGGGGGATCGGGATTCCAGGGCTCACCTATGGAATTCCTGCTTTAAATTCCCAAAGCTGCCTGGGACGTGAAGCACCTGAACGTTCTGGTGCTGCATTTCCACATGAGAAAGGGTTGTAGAATTTACTTAGGATGAGAGTGTGAAATTCCTTGTGCTGACAGGGATAAATCCATTCAGTCGAGGATCAAAACAGTAGCCCAAGGGTAACAAAGAACAAGTGTCAACCACATTTGCTCTGAGTGCCACAAAAATCCCCCCTGGGAATTCCACTCATGATGCTCTAGAACTATATTTATATAAGGGTTTTTTTAAAAAAAAGGGACTGTGAAGGGCAAAAGGGCTACATTTGGAGGATGAAGAACTTTTAAATTGGTTTAATTTTTTCTTCCAAATATGATGATGGAGTATTTAAACATGAATTTGGAAAGTATTTAAAAATATTTAAATATTTGCTCAGTGCTCAAAAAGACCTTTCTTATCCTATGAGATGTGCAGGGATCGGCATTTAATACCTATTAGTGGATATATACAAATATATAGATATTATACACATGATAGATGTATAAATACACTAATATAACACACATATGTGTAATATAAGCATATATAATACAAACACACACACACACACATATATTATTTTTTACATGTTGTCTATCTTTGCTGCGATTTGAGTGACAATTCTGGAATTCTGTTTGGCTTTGGGAGCAAGGTGCTCTCAGTTTTCCTTAGGGATAGCAAACACCTCCGTGCACATCCCGACAGGAACAGCATTCCCCTCCCAGTCTCGGGCTCGGGACTTCCCAGAGCCCCTAAATGTGTTTAAACAGTTAATTTTATCTGACAGGAATGGCACTGACCCCTCGGTGGGTGCTGGGGCCAGGGGAGCCCAGGTTTCTGCTCACGGGGTTTGGGATTGTTCAGACTTTATTGTGCTCTTTCACTACTCTGATTGCACCCACTAATTATTCCAACATCATTTTCACTCCATCATGTGCAGTATCTTGGCAGAGAGCAGAGTGATGGGAGTTTGCCACAGATATATCCAGATATATTTTTAATACGAGCCTCATATTTCTGTGTCATTGGGGAAGTTAAACTGCAGATGGGCAGAGGAATTCTCCCCACAAGACTCCAAAAGTCCTGGGTGCAGCTGAGAAAGCTGAGAATTTTTTTTTCCAGAAATCAGAAACGGGATTTTTTTCTCCTGCTAGCTGGCAGAGGCAGCCCATGAGGAGCCTATTTCCATACTGGCAAGGGTTCCTAGCACTGGGAATTATTAAACCAGCCCACGTTAAACACAGATCCTGTGTGTGCTCCTCACACCCCCAGGCACAGACTCCCCATGGCTCTGAAAAGTGACGCAGAAGGATAAAAAAGACCAGTGGGCAAAAATAAAGTATTTTGTTGCTACTTTTCCTGTGGAGGGAGTACAACAGGCCATGGTTCTCCACTTTTTCCCCCCATTTTAAAATAAACCCAGTTTCAAGGACAGTGTTACTGATTTCCTAGAGTTCTTTACAGCTTCAGCTATTTGTTCAATTGATGGACTCAGATCATCCCAAAGTATCCCAAGGCGGGGTTGTGTGAGCCAGGAAACACAGAACACTACCACTAAATGCTGCTTAAATCTCGGTTGGGTTGGTTTCTCCTCCTACACTTCGTAACCTGAAATGTGAATTTCCACGGATTTCTGCCCATCCTGGGGGGCTCCATCCCGTTGGGATGTTCACACCGCGGGCTCCGGGAGAGCATCCCGGCCTTTCCCTGGCACCGGGCACGGCCGGGCTCATTCCCGGGACACATCCCGGCCTTTCCCTGGCACCGGGCACGGCCGGGCTCATTCCCGGGACACATCCCGGCCTTTCCCTGGCACCGGGCACGGCCGGGCTCATTCCCGGGACACATCCCGGCCTTTCCCTGGCACCGGGCACGGCCGGGCTCATTCCCGGGACACATCCCGGCCTTTCCCTGGCACCGGGCACGGCCGGGCTCATGCCCAGGGCGGTGTCCCTGCCGAGCCTGCTCCGCTCGGCTCCCGGCACGGGCAGGGAGCGGGATGCGCGGGATGCTCGGGATGCGCCGAGCCGGGAGCGGCTCTAATCGAAGTGGCAGAGCCGTCACCGTCCATCCATCGCCTGCCGCGCCGGGAAGTGCCGGGATAATCCCCCGACGCCGCTGAGAACTGCCCGGACCATCATCCCGGTGCCGCGCACTGCTCCCTCAGTCGCGTCTGGCCGTTCCGGCCGAGCATCCCCTAAACAACCCCTGGCAAACAGCTCTGCCCACAGCTCTCCTCGGCTCCCCGCGATTCACCCGGTTCCCGCAAGGAAAACCCATAAAGGGAAAGGCGCCACCGACAGCGAGAGGTTCAGTGCGAGCGGCATTGTTATTCCACATTCCTCATTAACGCCCGCATTCCAGGAGTGGGAAGCAAATCAAGCGCCGGCTCCGAAGGCAGCGACCCTGCCTGCAGCCCGGGAGAAGGCAGGAATCCATCCTGTCTATAGCCCGGGAGAAGGCAGAAATCCATCCTGCCCATAACCTGGAGAAGGCAGGAATCCTGCCCATAACCTGGAGAAGACAGGAATCCTTCCTGCCCAAAGCCCGGGAGAAAGCAGGAATCCTGCCCAAAGCTGGAAAAGGAAGGAATCCTGCCCATAACCTGGAGAAGGCAGGAATCCATCCTGCCCAAAACTGGAGAAGGCAGGAATCCTGCCCAAAGCCAGCAGGAATTGCTGCGGAGATGATCTGGTTAACAGTGATTCCATCCAGCAGGGCAGGAATCACCTCCCGAAAGGAAAAGTCAACAAAGGGACTGTGGGCAGAGTTGGATATGCATTTATTGCAGTGCAAGGATGCTTTGGTTTTAAATTTCTGCTAAAACAGTGCATTCAAAAAACACCCAGAACTCCAAGGCATCAATTTCTCTGATTTGTTCACTAAATTTATCTCAGTTTTTTGAAAACATCCTTGCCCTAAAATGGATTTGCAACAGGAACAGGAGGAAAGTGTTTCTTTCCTGTAACGAAAATCCAGATAAAATTTATGAAACTGGAAAAGCCCCTGGTGAAGGTGAAGACTGTGTGCCATGGGGAGGGATCCTCTAACCCAGGACACAATTAATGTTGATTTTTAAAAATGTTCAAATAACAGATAAACCTCAATAACTCCAAACTTTCACACACACTTCTGGAAGGAAAAGGAAAACTCCTGCAACTTTTACAGATTAGGTTTCCTGCCTGTGGATTCTTTGTGGAAAAAGATGCTGTGCATGTATTCCTGAGCTCTGTCATTCCCTGAACGTGAAGAGCCACACTTGCAGGAACACACTTCCAGAGCCCGCAGGAAAACAGGGAAATGCAGGGAAATGAGCTAATCTGGTTCGGGTTGGAATCACATAATTATATATCACATTAAATAGAAAAATGCAACTAATTAGGTTTTAAACAAATAACCTGTTGTGCCTTGTAAAGTTAAAAATTCAATTGCTTGTTCGATTTGAACATACTGAGATAATCTGATCCCTTCAAGGAGAATTCCTGGTATTTCATGATTTAACTGCAACCGAACCACGCTTGAATCACGAGCAGCTCAAGTTGGAGAGGACACTGATCTCCAACTCCAGCAGCTGCTGCCTTTGGGAGCTGAAGGATTTTAATTTCCCTGCTGAATCAGAGCCCCAGACGCCTGCACTCGTTTCACCACTAATTAATGCACCCATAAAGCTGCGCTAACTAGACCAGGACATATTTTTTGGGTTGCCTGGGTTGTCTGCACTGCAGCAATTTTCCTCACTGACTGTCTGCAATTATCGGAGCCCAACTCCTCTGCTTCCTGAAACCCTAATTCGAGAATTGTGGGGAGCCAGGGTTATTCCAGTCCAGGCTACCAACCACGGGGGACACCCAGTTCCTTCTTCTGCTGGGCTGTGGGCCTGCTGGTCACACCTGGCACACCACTGGTCACACCTGGCCACAGGGCTAGTCACACCTGGCCACTGCTCTTCCAAGAGAAGTCGTGGAACCTCTCACTGAGGGTTTGCACAATTTGTGCTCCCTCCCCAGTAAAGGATTTAAACACAGGCTTTTCCTTAAGCTGTCCCTCCAGATGTTTTTTATTTGGTCATTGCCACAATTCATCCTTTATTAATGAATTGCCGGGTCATTTTCTCTCTGAACCTTTATTTCAATATTCAGCATTTCTTTCAGCTGAGCATCACTGTTCTTATCAACCTGCCTGGGACATGCTCCACTAAAATGTATTTTAGTTTGTTACCAGGTGTTGCAGCCTTGGGACACATCTGGGATGCACTTCAGTCCCTTTTACTACACTTCTCTTTTTTTTTGTTCTGTGGGAAATGGAAATCCCAGGATTTTCAGCCAACAGTTGCTCTCCAAAAGCTGAGGAGAGGAAGGTTTTTATCAATGCATGTAAAAGATTATTGCCTCCCGCTGCAGCAATGATATCAACCTGTCTGAATGTCTCTATCCAATGCACTCCAAGTCCTGTCGACATTTTTGCTGCTGGATTAGAGCTTTGGTAGTCCTTTATATAAAGTATACATGAATTATCAAACCTCAGCCAAATATTTGGGTCTTTCAACTCCATCCTGGCTCCCAGAGTGATCCACACACACCCCTCGTTAATGATAATGAGGCCTCCTCTGCAATGCTGAGAATCTGCATGTTGAAATCTCATGAAAATGAAAACTCTCCCCACACCTTTCTAGGAAGGGCCTTTTCTCCAAGAACACCACATGATACTCTGGATTCATGATTTAACTGCAACCGAATTCTGGATTCCTGCCTGAGCTGCCCCTGAAATCCCAACCCAACGTCCTCATGGGCTCTGGCACAGCACTCCCCACCCAAAGTTATCCCTCAGCCCTTCCTTCCCTGTCAGCTCCATCCTCAGCTTGGATAATTCACCCCAGCTTTCCTGAAATCCCACAAACAACGCCCAGAGCTGCTGCTCTGCCAGGCTGGCAGAGGCACTGGTGAGGACCACCCAAACCTGCTCCTTCTGCACCCTCCAGCCACTGCCAGGAGCTGAAATGGACCCTCCCAGAGCCCTGGCTGTCACCCCATGGGCTCTGCTGATGGTGCTGTCCCTTGGGAGCCTTCCTGGAGAGAAGGGAAGGTCCCCACCCGTGGATTGCTCCTTCCCCAAGCCCAGCACCGAGGTCTCCCTGAGCTGGGATCCTGCAGCTCCTGCCCAGAGCTGCAATCAGACACGCCCACGTGGACAATTCCCACCTGGTTACCAAACGCAGCTCCACAGCAGCAAATCTGGATCTTGTCACCCTTTAGTCTTGCCCAAATCTGGCCAGGCTTCAGCCCCACTGGAGATCCCAAGCCTACTGTCAGACCCCAGATTATTTTGATTTATTCCACCCCTGACATCCGGCTCCTGCTCCACATTTTAATCCTCTTTATGCCCAAATCACCATTATTTTGGTGCATATGAGTAATGAATTTCAAGTATTGCATTTTAACTCTTGGCTCTCCCTGAGAAACCTGAGAAATGTCATGTTCTGAATTCCTTCCTGAAACAGGAGAGCAGGGAAGGAGCTGGTTTTTTTTCTTCCATTTATCTGTGATTGGGCATTTCTCTGCTCCAGAAAACCCCTCCCAAATTCCCAGGCAGCACAGGTAGCTTTGCAGCCCAGCAGCTTCTGCAGAGTGTCATAAATAGAAGGGAAAAGAGCAGGGAAGAAGGGAAAAATGCCCCCAAAGGGCCGAGCCCGCTCCCCCTGCGCTGCCTCAGCTGCACATCAGACATGCGGAACATTGAACCGTCCTCTTAAATATTATGACATGGAGAAAATCACATTGTGCTTTAACCTATCAACAAAGGAGCAAAGCAATTACACGGCTAAACACAGTTGAGGAAGACCCAATAAAGAGAAATCCAAGAAAATTTGGTGAAAATTCTTAAGGGGCCTTACAATGTTTAATCATGCTTCAAGCCTAAATTAATATTCTGCTTCTAATTCAAAAGCCTGAACCACCAAGGTACATCTTTTGGGTATTTTTAATAACCAGAGTACAACACTCGGTGAATTAGCAGCTGCTCTGACTGGTATTTTACTTTTTCTTTGCTTGCTCAAGTAAAGCAGTTAATATTGGTATAATCATCAAACTAACATTAGTCAGACAGAAGGACAGATCTTTTCCGTATTGTAATGCAGAACACAAAAAAAATTAAACCAAGATTTAGAAATTCCTTTGTGTATTAAATAATTTTTCTTAGGTGGCTTCAATAAAACAAAAAAATTGTTATATTCACCCATTTTCTAAAACAAATAGTGGATTAAAGAGTACATAAACAGATGGAAAAGAGGGAAAAATCCCCTCATGTGCTGCTGCCCACTGCTATCCAAGTGATGGGAGAAATATTTCTGGGAATAAATCCATCCTGTTGGAATTGATGGGAAAACGCCCTCCATAAAGGTGAAAGCCTTGGTCAGCAGATTTAATTCTGTTGTTTGTTTTGTATTGTTTTTTTCCTTCAGGTATTTGCAAATATGTCACTGGAGGAGGTTGCTGGATTTACATCTGGTTTGTGGAATAACCCAGCCAAGAATATTGATTTTCCCAATCTGGGAATAATCCTGTTCAGTTGTCGGGGAGAAAGAGAATTTTCCCTCAAACAGATGAGAAGCAGAGCTTGGAAAGCTCAAAAACTGTGAACAAAGTTGAACATTTCAACTGCCTGATTTGTTACTGCTGCTCTGGGGCTGAGAAACTGCCCAGGAGTTCCTGTCACAGGCACAGGGGATGGCACAGGGACAGGTGATGTCACAAGGACAGGTGATGTCACTGGCACAGGTGATGTCACCGGGACAAATGATGTCATAGGGACAGGTGATGCTGTGGGGCAGTGGACTTGAAAATGTCTTTTCTCTTGGGATGGCTTCAAGGCCTCGTTTGGTTCACTGTGATTTCTGCATTTATTGGAGTTTATTTCCTTGCAGAACCATCAGTCTGCAATGAGTTGGGTGTGCAATAACAATTCACCAGGAGTGGCTGAATCTGTTTATAAAAATATTCTTGAGTGTCTCCCTGCCCCCTGTTCCTGCAAATGTTGAAATGGAAAAGAGAATAACCCTTGTATTTTTTCTCTTTCCTTTCCTTTCTCAGGAGATTTTGGAATCCCCTCCTTCCCTCACCCATTCCTGCATTTTCCCCACACCGACCCCGCTGAGCCAAGATGACCCCACCAACTCCTGCCCTCATCAGAGGCAGAACTATAAAAAACCCAGTGAGCCCCGGTTTTCCCAGCAATTCCAGCCCAACTGTGCCTACATCACACTGGGAAAACGGGCTGGAAAGCACCTTTGAAGTGGAAGAACTGTAAACACCTCGCACATTTTTTACTGTGCTGATTGATCCCACAGATCCCCAGAATGGGCTGGGGTGGGACAGACCTTCAAGCTCACCCCATTCCATGGGCAGGACGTTTTGCCCCGGCCCAGGGTGCTGGTGTGACTCACAGCGGGTTGTAGGAGCAGAAAGGGCTGGGTTTGGAACCCCTAAAACCCTTCTTTGCTCGGGACTGACCAGCTCAGGAGCCCTCCCCAGCTCGGCAGCAGCAGCTGGTGAACCTGAGAGGGATTAAAGGAGATTTCCAGAGATTCCCAGGCTCTGATCTCCCGTGGGACAGCGCAGGATGCTGAGGGTGCCCAGGCCCCTGTGCCGGCTCCAGTGAATCCCAACCCTCCCCAGTATTTTCCTTGGATAAGAGTATTTGTAAAATGCTCAAACCTTGCATATAATGCGTAATGCTATTAAGTAGAATATCTAAAGTACTTAAACTAATTATGCCTATTTTGTAAGATTAATTATAATTAATAATTTAACATATTTTATCATTTAAGTCAGTATCCGTTCTGATCTTTAACTTTAGAGAGCACACTGTATACGTACTACATAATTAGGGCTTATGTATCACATAATTAGGGCTAAATACTAGGAAATCAGGCTAATTAGACCAAATCAAACTGAATTATTTAAGCTTTTTTTTTAATTTTAGATGTAGAATATTTAGTAATTAAATACTGATTTCATTTTCTCGTGCTGGCACATGGCGCTTGTCTCTCAGCCGTACACAATGGAGCATTATCCAAGTGTTTGTCACCCAGGCCGCGGGGACAGGGAGGGACTGGCCAGGGAAGGCTCTGAGCCAGGCACAATCCTGGAATTCAGGAGGAACGAGAGCATCACCCAAGGCACTGAGGGTGTTCCCACAGCTCTGTGTCCTCGCTGAGCCTGCTGTGCTGAGGAGCCGGAGCCGGACACAGCACCCAGAGGTGCCTTGGAGGGGTAGGATCACCCCAGAGGTGCCTCCAGGGCAGGATCACCCCAGAGGTGCCTCAGAAGGGCAGGAGCAGCTCCCTCAGGGGTCTCTGCACTAAAGCATCCCTCATGTGCAGGGAAGCAGCTGCCTGCAGCAGCCTGCGCCTCACCACAGCTCCCTTCCAATCCTGAGCTGGATTAGTCTATACTAACCCTTGTAACACCCTGGTAACAACTCCGGGAGATGGAACCCATCTTTTTGGCAATGGCTCAAAATCTCCCTGCTAGGAAGGGCTCAGGACAGATGTTGTTGGCCATATGACATCCACATAAACATCGGAAAATAAAGCCTTTCCAACAAAGCCTGGTACTGGCAAAAGCAGCAGTGACACCGCCGAGCAGTAACAGGGCTGCAGGCAGAGCCCTCAGAAGGAGAAGCACCTGCTCCACCAGCCTCACTGAATTTGCAGTTCATTTACAGATGTACAGCTACAAAACCTCCTGCCTTTCTGTGCAGACACATTCATTTCAGCATAATTCACCAAAAACCACAAGTTTTGTTACTTTGCATTGACCTTCTCTGCCAGAGCAGAGCCCATTTACCACAGCCGGTAGTGACAGCACAGGCAGCTTCAGACTGGAAGTGTGGGCTCAGATCAGAGATTAGGGTCCATCCTCCAACATCTCCAGTACCGGTACTGCCTGCACCAGCCCCCAGAGCAGAAATATTTAAATATGAACACGCCTCTGGTGCAAGACACCGGAAACACTACTCCTCTTTAGGTAAATGTTAAGGGAATCCACGGGAGATCAAGGGCCCTGAAGTGGAAATCATCCACATGCCAGGGGCTGGGGTCCCTGTGTGTGTGGCACTGGCTGATCCAAGCTCAGCCAAGTCAATAAAAGGAATCCCATGGACTTCCAGGGGCTCAGAGGGAGCCCACGGCTCCGGCATGGGGGCTTTGGGAAGAGAGTGCTCCTCACGTTTAAAGTGAGATTTGCACACTTTGGGCTTTTCAACACCAGCCCTCGGATCAGAACCAGTTGTTTTGGGGGTGATGGTTCTAAAATCCACCCAGAAATAGGCACAGGGGTATGGGGAATGTGGGCAGAGCCAGAGGAGCAGGAGGATCCAGTGAGACACAGATCATCCAGTGAGACACAGGACACAGGGGAATTGTCCCCGAGGCTGTGACAGACGGAGAAGTTCTTTGGGGAAAGTGCCAAATCAAAATTCAAATGTAAGGAAAGGCTGGGGATGTGGGGAGCAGCCCTTCAGCTCTGCAGTCCTGCAGCACCTCCAGGACCATCCCCAGCACTGCTCCATCCCCATCCCTGTTCCATCCTTGTCCCTGCTCCAGTCCTGCAGCACCTCCAGGACCATCCCCAGCACTGCTCCATCCCCATCTCTGTCCCATCCCTGCCCCATCCCCACATCTCCAGCCCCATCCCGAGCAGACAGCCCAGCCCCGAGCTCCACCCACAGCTCACATCCAGCATTCCCAGATTCCCAGCTGCCCAGCTTTCATGGACACAGCGGCAGAGGCTGATGGACACTCTCAGCTTCATTTTCCTGGTGCCCTTTATGGTGCTCGTTAAAAGTATTTTTTAATCTGACCTTGTTCCAAGCAAGGAATTAAAATTCTAAATGGAATTCTCTGCTCCCACCAACTCCGTGGTGAGTCTGTCCCAGCAGAGAGGCTCCTGCTCCTCTCACAGCACAACCTCCTCGCTTGGTGGTAAAGCACAGAAAATAAACAGAGCTCCGAGCGCAAATAAACAATTAATAAACATTGATTTTATGGATTTCTGTTCCTGTCCTAGCCCTGTGAACAATATCTGCCACATGCAATTCAGGAAGTGAAGCTGTTTTAGTTATTTTTCTAAGTAGTGTTTTCTAAATTATTCTTTTATTTGTAATTTATTATACATTTGAATTGGCCTGGAGACATCAGCTCAGCATCAGCTGCACACGAGTTGTTTTAAAAGTCAATTTTCATTTACTGCCAGGAAAGGAACAAGATTTTTTTGTGTGTGTGTGTGTTTTTCTCTAACAAATTTTTTAATATTTGCCTCGATCTTACATGGAGATTTAGGCAAAAAGGCCCAATTTCAGCTCAAAAGAGGAATTATTTAGGAGACATCCAACATTTGTGAACAGGCAGCTCTCACTGAACCTGCAACATAGAATTAGTCACATTTGTGGCTATTAATTAATTTGGTAAATTGGTATCATATGGGGATGCTTAAAATGGAATTCTATAGGAATACCCTCAATCAACACATTCCATGTAAAAAAATTAACTCACCTGAGATAAGAAAAAAAGAGGCTTAATGAGCACAGAAAAACTATGGAATACCACTACAAATTTTAATTTTTAATTAAACAGACCCCTCCCTGTCCCCAGCTCAGAAAACACAATAAATATTTGCAGGTTTCAGGCATTTCCCAGCCATTGTCACCCCAGTGGCAGCTCCAGAACTTCACGTGCAGCACAAAGAATAATTTAACACCCATTAATAAAGGAATTTTCAGAGGAGCTCGTGCTCAAATTATATCAATCTGCTACTGTTCCAAAATAAACGCATCAGGTGGCATTTAAATGCAGGTGGCTAACCATTTTATCAGTGCACATATTTAAGCTATTAGAAATATAATTAGAAAAATTAAATTAAACACACTTAATGCAGATTCTAATTCGAGCAACACTGTCCTTATCATTATGCCATTTTTATAGCAAATTATAAAGGATGTCTAAATTGTCCGGGTTTGTTGCTGACTGATAGCTGAACTCAGATAATTAAGTTGTTAACCAGGTACTTCAGTGGTCAACACGGTTATATATCTTTGTCTGATCACTCCCCCTCCTCCTGCGTGCGCCGAGCTCAGGGGAAGCAGATGGATGGCACTTGACACTGCCCACCTCCGCAGCGGCTGATTAGACACAGCCCCGTGCCACAGGTACACTCAATTATCCTGCCCCGCACCCAGCAGCGTCGGCAACTCTGTGTCTGCCGCATGTGCTGCATTTCCAGCCCGGGAAAACTGCACCCGGCCGTCCTGGCAGCTTCCCCGGCCGTGCTCTCACCCCGAGCCCGCGGGCACAGCCTGCAGGGCTCTGCGGTTCCACAATGAGTCCTCTCTGCACAGGGAGCTCGGGCGTTCCAGGGCTTGTTCGTGTCCCTGAGCTGGCACCTGGACGGTCCCGAGTGTCCCACCCCACATCCCAAAGCCCAGGATCCTGCCAGAGCACCCAGGGATGCTTCACCTCCTGGTTCACTTCACTTTACCTGGCTAACTAACAGCACCCCAGGGAAATCCCAATACTCATTCCCAATGCACAGCAAAACCTGGGCACGGATTGAGGTGTGCCAGGGAAAACCTGGATGCAGCTCCCGGGGGAAAATGATGGATGCTCAGGTAATACAAACACCTCGCAGCCCATGCTGAGGGCTGGGTTGGTGACAGCAGAAATTGTTTGTTTGAGGTTAAAGGATTGGGGTACCCTGAGTGCATCTCTGCAGCTGTGACTGCGTGTGTGGAAGCTGTCCCCAAATTTACTGGAAGTCACCTGGCCTCAAGCTCTCCTGGTATCCTGTTTCCATCAAAATAACACAGAAAATGAATGGACAAACTTCGTGACTTTCAACTTTCCTTTAAGTATTCCAAACCAACTTTTGACAGTTCTCCCTGTCCCACTGGAAACAAGGGGCACCACCAGCTAGTTTGACAATTTTTTGGACATAACTCCCCGTGCAAACACCTGGAATGTTACAGAGAGAATCAGCTCTGGCCATCACAGAGAGAGGCATGAATCAGAGCTGGGTTCATGTCACAAAACTGACTTTTTTTTCCACCAGATTGTTGCAATCACTTCTCCCACTTAACCTGCACTGAGCAGCAGTGGAGTGGCCACAGACCTAATGGAGTTCCACTCCAGTGCTCCCAAATGATGAGAAACTAAAAATCCTCATCACAAACTAAAATCTGGGTCACAAACTACAGATCCTCATCACAAACTACAGATCCTCATCACAAACTAAAGATCCTTGTCACAAATTACAGATCCTTGTCACAAATTACACATCCTCGTCACAATCTACAGAGCCTCACTTCAGGACAAGAATGTGTGGGGTTTTCCCATTTTCACATGAAGAAGTAATGCACAGGGCTATTCCTGCAATGTCACCAATAAAGATTTTGACTTTGCAACTCAGTTACAAAAATTACATTTTGTTGAGGGGTTTGGTTTCCCTCCTCCTGCTGCAATTTGGTGGAGGAATAAAAAAATCTGCCGTGGCCTCCATATTTATTAACAAATTCAATAGGATCTGGTGGCTCCCTTTTAAACTTCTGAGCACAGGGAATATTTCAAAAGGCTCCTCCTGAAAGGGAAAGGAGCCACTCTGCCTGGTGGGGGGCATCCCTCCTTCCCTGGAGATCGTTCCAGGAGAGCAAACCACACACATCCACACAGGCTGGGCAAGCAGGATTAAAGGAAATCCTTCCACAATGCATTTTCCTGCTTCTGCTCCTACGTGATCTGACTCCACTATCCTTTCCAACAAATATGTAATTATTAGCATATAAATTTAACACCTAGCCATGCTATAACCACAATTCCTGCCTTGATTTCCTTTACTTACTTCATATGGAAAGTTATTTCTCTGGAATTATTGTTTTCTGGGGTTTTTACTGTAGAGTGTTATTTATTCCTCAAATTATCATTATCTTTCACACACCTGCCAATGCTATATTTTGGATCTCTTTATAATAATGTTCAAATACTGAGGATAATTGTCCAAGTGATTTTTTTTTTTTAATATCTTACTGTATTTTAGTAGAGTATTTGTGTCCTGCTTAATTGTTAACTCTTGGCAACACAAATGGATTTAACTGAGTGTAGGTTTAGAGTAGAAACTGGGGACAAATTCTTCCCTGGGAAGGTGGGGAGGCCCTGGCACAGAGTGCCCAGAGAAGCTGTGCCTGCTCCTGGATCCCTGGCAGTGCCCAAGGCCAGGTTGGACAGGGCTTGGAGCACCCTGGGATAGTGGAAGGTGTGGAATGGGATGGGATTTAAGATCCCTTCCAACCCAAACCAGTCTGAGATTCTGTGATGATTCCATGAAACTCCATTTGCTGACTACAGGGACATCCTGGCCATGCTTAGATATGGAAGTTGCAGGTGCAGTACAAACAGAAATAAGAGGAAGCTCACTTGGAAGTGAGCTAACTTCCCACTTGGAAGTGGGAAGAGAACTCTGGCTACTGCTCCATGCCCATCCTTCCCTGCCAAGGAGAACTCCACGGAGATGTTACAAGAAAACTTAATTTAATGAGTGGTGTAGGAGGCAGTGAGTAAGCTCCCTGCTGGGGCCACTCCTACCCTGGGTGTCCAAAATGAACCTGGCAAAAAACTGGGGCTGTGGGAACAAGGAAAGCCCAGCTGCTCTGGAGTCCCCAGGTTAATTCCCTCTCTTCTGGTTCAATTCAAAAGGCCCTGTTCTGCCTTAGTTTGGATGGATGGATGGATGGATGGATGGGTGGATGACGGATGGATGGATGGATGGATGGGTGGATGACGGATGGATGGATGGATGGATGGGTGGATGACGGATGGATGGATGGATGGATGGGTGGATGACGGATGGATGGATGGATGGATGGGTGGATGACGGATGGATGGATGGATGGATGGGTGGATGACGGATGGATGGATGGATGGATGGGTGGATGACGGATGGATGGATGGATGGATGGGTGGATGACGGATGGATGGATGGATGGATGGGTGGATGACGGATGGATGGATGGATGGATGGGTGGATGACGGATGGATGGATGGATGGATGGGTGGATGACGGATGGATGGATGGATGGATGGGTGGATGACGGATGGATGGATGGATGGATGGGTGGATGACGGATGGATGGATGGATGGATGGGTGGATGACGGATGGATGGATGGATGGATGGGTGGATGACGGATGGATGGATGGATGGATGGGTGGATGACGGATGGATGGATGGATGGATGGGTGGATGACGGATGGATGGATGGATGGATGGGTGGATGACGGATGGATGGATGGATGGATGGGTGGATGACGGATGGATGGATGGATGGATGGGTGGATGACGGATGGATGGATGGATGGATGGGTGGATGACGGATGGATGGATGGATGGATGGGTGGATGACGGATGGATGGATGGATGGATGGGTGGATGACGGATGGATGGATGGATGGATGGGTGGATGACGGATGGATGGATGGATGGATGGGTGGATGACGGATGGATGGATGGATGGATGGGTGGATGACGGATGGATGGATGGATGGATGGGTGGATGACGGATGGATGGATGGATGGATGGGTGGATGACGGATGGATGGATGGATGGATGGGTGGATGACGGATGGATGGATGGATGGATGGGTGGATGACGGATGGATGGATGGATGGATGGGTGGATGACGGATGGATGGATGGATGGATGGGTGGATGACGGATGGATGGATGGATGGATGGGTGGATGACGGATGGATGGATGGATGGATGGGTGGATGACGGATGGATGGATGGATGGATGGGTGGATGACGGATGGATGGATGGATGGATGGGTGGATGACGGATGGATGGATGGATGGATGGGTGGATGACGGATGGATGGATGGATGGATGGGTGGATGACGGATGGATGGATGGATGGATGGGTGGATGACGGATGGATGGATGGATGGATGGGTGGATGACGGATGGATGGATGGATGGATGGATGGATGATGGATGGAGAACCTCGGGTGGATGGATGGATGGATGGGTGGATGGATGGATGGATGGAGAACCTACATGGATGAAATGGATGAACTCCCCACCTGAACTGCACCAGGCACTGAGGGACAGCCCCAAGCTCCAGCAGCACATGGACACCATGGACACCTCAACATCTTTAATGGGTCCCAGACTTCCAGACTAGTTTGGCTGGGAAGGGACCTTAAATCCCATCCAGTGCCACCCCTGCCATGGGCAGGGACACCTTCCACTATCCCAGGCTGCTCCAAGCCCTGTCCAGCCTGGCCTTGGACATTCCGAGGGATTCAGGGACAGCCACAGCTTCTTTGGGAATTCCATTTCCACCCCTTCCCACCCTCCCAGGGAAGAATTCCTTCCCAATATCCCATGGAAATCTCTTCCAGCCAGCACTAGCACATGATCCCCTCAGAACAATGCAGACCTGCTGATCTCCAGGCGGAAATTCCCCATTCCATCGAACACCACCTCAAATGAAGCACCTGCACCCCAAATGTCACAACCCACACACTCCACACTCCCAAACTGGACCATTCCCTCATGTTCAACACTTTGTGTGACCTGGACGATGGCCAGGGCCAACTTTAGAGATGGCCTTTAATTGTTTTTCTTTATATCAAAATGAAAGCAAAGCCCACAATCACCACTAAGTGAAAACCTCTCCAGAACTCCCTCCAGTGTGAGGGACTTCTGCTCCACCACCTAAAGCATGTGGGTACTGTCTACAACACACTGATGTCTGATTTTACTTGAAGTTTTATGAAGTCTTCAATATTTAAAGGTTCATTACTTGAATTTTTATACCAAGAGGAAAATAAAATAAAATACATCAACATGGGGAGGCAGGGTAATTCCAGCATTATTTCTAGCATTATTTGCTCAGCAATCTCAGTTTATATTGCACTCATTGCCATAAAACACTGAGGAGAAATCTGCATAACAATGGAAGAGGCTGGACAACAGACACAGGCCAATGCTGGCTTTTTATTCCCCCAGTAATCTGCATTTTACAACTGACTGTATATAAAAGAAAAAAGTTGCTATATCTCAAGTTTCAAGGAAAGGAGACAATGAGCAACACTTGGGATTTGGGATTTTCTGTTAATTTGCCCTTTCAGAAAAACAGTTGTGCTGTGGAATCCAGAGGAACAGCCTCTTTCTTTTCTGGGGGTAAAAGCTCTGAGTTTTTGTGGCTTTTAAGGTGCTGCACTTCAAGCAGGTCAGCTACAAAAGGTTATCCTGAAACATTCTAAACATTAATTGGGAAGAAATTTAAAAAAAAAGTTCATGAAGACCCCCTCAGTCTGATGATTTGGGGAAGATCAGATAATCCTAAATGAAAGGAAGCTACAGAAGGAAAAAGTGGGAAAGCCCTGGGTTTGCAGCCAGGCTGATTTCCGTAATGCATTCACAATTGCCAATAAACAGAATTATTGCTGCACAGGAGAACCGTGTGGTCTCTACTCTATCACTACAGAGGGCAGCAACAGACAACAGAGCTCTTTAGCATGACAGAGGGAATGTTTAACATTCCCAGTAAACAAGGGAGCAGGAGAGGCCGGGCTGGGACCTGCCTGTCCCACATTCCAGCCTCCTTGGGATGGGAACAGGCAGGTTGGGAAAGCCTTTGGGAAGCCTGGATGCTCAGAGAACTGAGCCCATCTCCTGTTGATTCAGCCAGATACAAAAAATTCCCCTAAACCATGAGTCACAATATGGTTTTGGGAATTTTTGGGCCACGAGCTGGATCCACTCGGTGTTCTCTGGCCCGTTCGTGCCCTCACACCCAGAGCCCTGCTCAGCTCCTGGGACATGGACCAGCAGAGAGCCAAGAGCTGGGAAGGGAGTCCTGGAGACCAAGGCACAGCACAACATTCCCTGCAAGGACACAAGGACGGGCCCGGGGGATGGATGTGGAGGACTTTCTGTAGGATTATATTGAGCAGCTGGGGGCAGGGTGAGGCACAGGCACAGCTCGAGCACTGGGCACAGCCTCCTCCAGCTCCGGCTGCAGATGCAAAGGAGGGCAGCAAAGGTCTGATGATCAAACGGGGAGAAAATGACTGACAACACGGAGCCCGTTCAAAGGAACTAATGGAATAATTAGTTCCAAAAAGACTAAAAAGACTGAAGAATTCATGATGTCATAAAAAGCAGAGCTACTTAAATTGGATTAGAAAATAAAAATGACACGAACATTGTAAATATTCACAGATCACATCATTGACGTGTAATGTGCCGTTAAATGATGTCAAATTAAAGGGGAAATTACATGTGTAAGAACTAGGAAGAATAAAGGGAAGACATTTTAAAGATGCACAGTCCTTCAAGTGAAAATCCCTCTCGTATATCAGGGCTGATCACTGTGGGGATGGGGAAACTATGAGAGAAGAATAAAATAAAATATGGGAAAGAAAACAGAGGGTAAAAACATCTCAATTTAAGGCTGTGGTGAAAGGCTGTTAACTCCCGAGTGCTTCCCCTCCGATGGCTTTGCCAGGTGCTCCCAGCCACAGCCATGCCCAGACCAGGCTCAGTTGCTGCTCAAACCTGACTAAAATCGCTCCTAATTTATCCCAAGAAGCCAGCAGTCAAGTGTGCTTTCACCCGGGAGAGCCCTGAGCGGGGCCAAGGGCCCGGCTCAAAGGGCACCTCGGAACTCTGTGAATTGGGGTGCAATTACCACCGAGCTGCTGGAGCCAGAGGCACGCGGGAGGGATGGCACTTGTGAATCCTCTCTTTCCGATGGGAAAAAGCCTTTCTGGATCCCCTCAATCACACACGGACCCGGAGAGGCTCCCAGCCCCTCAGCCAGACAGATCTCATCTCAGCAGAGTTGTGGCAATTAATTTACCTCCAGTGTGCTCTTTCAAGTGAGCTGGGAGAGCAGGGGGGGCCTCCCAGCTTCTCCCCCTTCCCTCCGCGTGCGATCGGAATCTTCTGTTCCAAAGGTGGCATTTCAAGCTCCCGAAAATACCTGCATAATAAAGGGTAAGAGCTCCTCTGCACACAGATATATGTACATATCTTTCCCTGCCTCGTGGGCCCTTCCGCCTCCAAACTCCGTGAGGTGTTAGCAACACGTCGCCGCGATGGGAACTCGAGATTATCGGCATTATCTCACCCACCCTGCTGATAACATGGGCTGACTCTGCTCCTCAGCAGCGCTGCCAGGCTGCTGGTGGCATTTCCTCAGCACTGGGGCCTTTTCCACAGGAGACTCTTGTCCCCTGGGGTTTGGAATGGGTTGGGTTGGAAGGACCCTAAAGCCCATCTCATCCCACCCCTGCCATGGGCACCTTCCACAGTCCCAGGGTGCTCCAAGCCCTGTCCAGCCTGGCCTTGGGCACTGCCAGGGAGCCCACAATCCCTCTGGGCAGAGGAAGCATTTCGACTAAGACACATTCACCATCCTGTTGGAGGTGACCGCACCATTTGGGCTGAATCCCCCAGTGTTGCTCTTCACTGACCGACAGGTCCAGCAGATCCCGGTGCTGGCATGGGATGGAGCACTGGGCACCATCAGGAAGCCCCTGGCACATCGCAGGATGGCTCATGCTGGAATTACCCACTGTGCCCCCAGTTCAGACATAAATGTCAACACCTGCCCTGCTACAAAAATGCCAGGAGATCCTTAATGATCCCCACATCAGCTTTGTCTGGGAGCCAAAAAAGGATTGTTTACATCCTGGGGACTCGCACTCAAACACGTGAAAATGCAGAAAAATTTGTGTGAGAAAAAGAACAACCTTTTCTTTTTTTCTTCTCCGAGTTGAAATAGCAGCACTTGAGCTCCTCAAGACTTGAGTGATCTGTGTGCCCACACCGAGGCACTCGGCACCTCCCGTCCCCACCTGCAGCTCCTGGCTGAGCCAGGAACCTGCAGGGCTCTCCCTGCCAATGGCACAAAGCCTACGAGGGTGCTGTGAGTCTGGAGATCTGAGAGTGCAGAGAACAACTGAAACCTTTGCCTCGTTTTGAAACCCCAAAGAAATGCCTTTTGATCACTTCTGAGAGCCTGTTTTAGAGTTGTCAATGTCCAAGTGTTGCCCAGATGTGAGGAAGGGCAGGTAGGACATGAGGAATGAAGGCAAAGGAGGGGACAGCCCAGGACATTTAAAACTCCAGGATATTTAAGCTGGGTCAGCCCCCAGCCCTGCCTGGGGTGTCAGCAGCCCCCTGTGCCTGGTGGGAACAGAGGGGACAATGTCTCCTTGTCATTTATGTAACTCCAACCCACAGCCAGCAGTAATTTCCAAAGTGGGGCTGTCTGAGCCCTGGGAGCAAACAAAAGTATTCCGAGGTCTTTATTTGTGCAATGGCATTTCCATGCTGACTGCAGGGATCTGCTGGGTGCACTCGCATTGTCTCTCTAACAATCTGAAAATTACACTGATAATTATCTCGGAGGTATTTTCCAGCCTCGACTGGTGAGTCTCAGCTCAAGAGAATGTATCACTCCTTTGTCCCACTGACTTTTCACATGTCCTAAGTGCACACATGGAACAGGCTCCCAAACCCAAAGGTCCTGCCAGGGAGAGCTTTGCAGCCATGACCCAGAATCTCTCAGTCATGAGAAGCCCTGATCTAACAGGAGCTCTGTCAGGGCTGAAGATCCAATATATCACGAGTCTCCAGGAAAAATAGAGCCCAGCTAAATAACTTGGGAAATATTCTACTTGTAATGGCATTGCAGAGTCAATCAATTTAAACCTAATAAAGACGACGACAGACAATGAATAGAAAGTTCAAGGACTTTTCACCCAGGGCTTTGCTATGGCTGGAAGTCAACCTGCTGGAGTCTGGGGGACACTACAGACCCTGGGAATCAGCTCCAGGCATCAGGATCATGAAAAAAAAGACACCTTTCATTTCAGGGAACAATGCTCTAAAAGCCCTGGAAAAGCAGTGGGAATGGGAACATTTTTGGAGGCAAGGACAAATTTTCATGTTTTTTTCAGCCATAACTCATCTTTTCATCCCCTGGCTTCATCAGTGAGCTTTATCACAGACCAACATCATGAGCAGGACGGAATATTTACCTTGACTTTGCTCTGTGCTTCCACTGGTACTGGGAGGTTAATGCAGCTCATTAGCTATGCATCTCATTCCAGGATTTATTCCTTTCTTCCACATTTATTTCCCTAACTACTGTTTGTTCTTCCACAGAACCCAGGAAAGGACCAGTGGAGGAGACACGGTTTAACGGCGGGGCTGGCTTACAACCCGCGGCTGTGAAATCCATTAAGTGTTTAAAAACAGGTGACAGTTTTCACCCCCGCCCTGCTCAGAGCGACACCTTCCCTGGGACACCAGGAGCAGAGGCTTTCCATGGAAATGCTGTTGTTTGCTGCCTTTGCTCCGGGCGTGGAGCGAGCTGCAGATTGCAATTGGGATTCAGCGCAAGATGAGCCTTGGAAGCGCGAGGTGGAAAAACTGCATCGCGTTTCTTCCTGCCAGGTGCTAAGAGACTGCCTTGGGATCCAGCAAAGTCGGAGACTTTGTCCCCATTTCAGCCATTGGAACTGAAAAGCGAGCTTTGGTCGAGCTCCAAGAGTTCACAGGGATGGGGATGCAGGTTCATGGGATGCCCAGAGGATGAGCTTAGGCCATGGCAAGGGCCAAGAGCTGCACGTGATGACATAGCAGAGCCAAATTTGGATAAAGAAAAGCACAACCAACCTGCTCCCTGGGGAAAGAAAGGCGGGAAAGAAAAGTCTGGGGAGGAAAGCTGGGGGAAAAAGTCATGTTTGAAAGAAAAGAGGGAAAACTCAAAGGTTCTGAAGAGGTTGTGCACGAGTGAAGACCTGAGGCTGATGAGGAGAGAGCAATCGCAGAATCACTGAGGTTGTAAAAGACCTTAAAGTTCATCAAGGCCAACTCTCTTCCAGTGCTGGACCTTCTCTCACACTGTCCATCACAGGCACCTTGGAAGAGAGAAGGGCCAGAATGTCCTGGGACAGTCAGGTCAGGGAGAGGGGCTGCAGAGAAGACCAGTGGTGACTAATGGTCTGACTGCACAGCTAGAGTGGGAGTGGGAAAATGAAGCACATGGGAATTGGAAAGCCTCACAATGAGATGATCTGTATTAACCCTCTAGCACTGAGCTGCATCCTCCAAAATCCAGCTCTGCCAAAGACAGCAGCCACCACTTTCACCAGGAAGAGCAGCGACCTCTCCCAGTCACCCAGATTTCCAGAGTGATGCCTTGGTGAGCCCATGGTTATGGACACAGCCACGCCAAATAAAATGCTCCTCACAAAAGCACCAAATAAACCCTGCAGCCTTTGCATCCCACACTATCAGGGGAAGTTCTAGTTTTGGGAATGCCACAATTGCCACAGGAGCTGACAACATCCCTTGCAAATCCGCATTGCCATCATTAATATTCCCAACGAGGGAAGCACAGCAATGTCAGGGCTGGAGAGTTGATATCCATGTGCAGAGTGATCCAGCACAGTTTAATTAAAATATGCAAAGGGTTTTGTTTATGGAAAGCAGGACAGAGGCCCAGGCATTGCTCACCAGTGCAGGCCTTGCCTTGAGGCCAGACCAGGAACTCGAGAGAACAGAGCCACTCCTGCTACACAACAGGCCTGTCATCCAAAACTGAGGCTCTCTCTTTTCCTGACATTCCTAACAGGGGCTAATTCCTGGATAAAATCCCCTCCAGAGAGGTGGACCTCATTCCAATGCAAACTGTGGCTGTACCAGTGTGCTTTTAAACTAAAAGCTAAAACAGCCCCAAACTTAAAGCTCTCTTATTTTCAGGCATTTCCTGGCCTCTGTTGCTGAGACATGGATGGGACACATCTACACCCAAGCACTGATTTGCTGGGACTGCATTTGTGCGGGTGTGGAATGAGAGCTCCAACCCAAACCATTCCACAATTCTGAGTAGGGAGGGAGGGATGAGAGCAACAAGGAGCTTTATGTTATAGAAGGTAAAAAGATTCTCCCTCTGGTCTTTATAATGCCACAGAATCATGGAATATCCTGAGTTGGAAGGGATCATGGATCCAGCTCCTGGTCCTGCAGAGACACCCCAAAATCCCACCCTGGGCATCCCTGGCAGTGCTGTCCAAACTCTCCTGAAGCTCTGGCAGCCTTGGGAATGTGTCCATTCCCTAGGGAGCCTGGCAGTACCCTGCACCCTCTGAGGGAAGAGCTTTCCCAAAATCCAACCTAAATCTGCCCTGGCTCAGCTCCAGCTGTTCCCTTGGGGCTGTCCCTGTCAGAGCAGGGACTGGAGCTGTCCCTGCACTTCCCCCCATAAGGATGTTGAAGACCACCATGAGGTCTCCCCTCAGTCTCCTCCTTTCTGTGCTGAATGTAAAAGATTTGGATTCTCCACTTGAAGCAGGCCCCTTGCTCCCCTCCATGCTGCAAACTCAGTCCCAGTATTTAATACCCACTCAGATTAAATATTGCTACCTGGAGGAATAAATTTCACCAGAATTAAACCATTAACTGCTAAATCAGCAGCTAAGGAACCCATATTCCTTTTAATTCTGGATTCTTCATGCTAGATTGAAAGAGCAGACATTTGACAAAGCTTATCACCATACTGGAGCGACTGGGAGCACTGAGAGCCCCAGGCTGCTGCTCCCTGAAGTTTATCTGGGAGCCAGATCCAAACAAAGGCTGCAACAGGAGCCAGCTGTTGACACTCTGCGTCACGAGCTGCATATTAAATGATTCATCAAATGCTGTGTCACAACCTGGATAAAGTCCTTAAAGCACGGGGCCCTCCTCTGTTCCTTTTGTTTTTAGCAGCAAAGAATATCTGGATAAACCTACACTAGCTGGAACAGCCTTCCTTTCCAGAAACCACTCCCCATTTAATGCAAATACTCCACCTAAATCCTTATTAGAGAAAACGCCAGTCACTAAATTTCAGTAAATAGTACTGAAATAAATAAGCAAAAACTATTATTTATCCAGTGTAAAATTCAGTAAATAGGACTGAAATAAATAAATAAATAAATTGAAATGCACCCAGAACATTTTGGAAAATGAAATAATAGATGAGTAAATAATTTCCCTGGCTGCTGTGGAACGGCAACGTGTTATTGTAACCTGCCTTGTATGCTCCGTGTAAAGCACTGTAAATTATGATTTGAAATTATCATGTTAGATTAGGTTTTCTGCAGCTTAATATATTGTAATATAATATAATTGCTCAATGCAAATGAGCTACTGTACAGCTTTGGCATGGGGCTGTTCTGGAGCCGAGCATTTTACACATTACGGTGAAGTGCGGGTTATTAAGAAACAAATTATAACGAAGCTATATTTAGTTGGGAGCCAAGATCCTGTCACTGCATGGCGCTGCCAGTGCCAGGAGGTGTCTCAGGGAGCTCTGGCACCAACGCTGGGGCACCTCGAGCAGCTCCACACACCCCTGCTCAGGTAAGTGTGGGCACTCCCTGCCCACGAGTGCTCATGCTGGTCTCATTACCTGGAAGTCAAGGAATGCCTTAAAATCACTGCTGTGGCTCCAGATCCCGACTGCCAAACACCCTTTCCAAAATAAACCACCCAGAGCTGGTTGAGTTAAGAGTTAAAAAACAACAAAATGAGTCTCCACACCCTCCAGAATCAGCCATGGAGTCCTAAAATTGTTCGGGCTGGAAGGAGCCTCTGGATCACCCAGTCCAACCCCCTGCCAAGGCAGGGTCACCCAGAGCAGGTGACACAGAAACACATCCAGGTGGGTCTGGCATGTCCCCAGAGACTCTCCATGGCCACCCTGGGCAACTGTTCCGGGGCTCTGCCACCCTCAGTGAGGCAGAACTTCTTGTGCTTTATTTTACGGGCATCGCTCCTTGTCCTGTCACTGGGCAGCGCTGGAAAGGCTCTGGCACCCTCCTGTGCCAGCCCTTGGAGTTATTTGTGTGGATTGATGAGATCCCCTCTCAGCCTTCCCTCCCCTGGATGCAACCACCCTTCGTGCCGGTGACCCTGTGACCCACCCAACAGGCACAGCTTTCCCTCCTCATTTCCATCCACGAGGCACGAAAAACAAGAGTTGCCGGTAGATGTGCCAGGAGAATGCACTTCCTAAATAATACATTGGCTTGTAAATTGTCCATCCAACTGTAAATTCCAGAAGAAAAATTAAAATGTGTTTCTTCAGCCCTTTCCGCGCGGCGCTCGCTCCGCACGGCGGCATCCCCGCGTCCCCCCAAAAGCATGGGCACCGACGGGCTGGGTCCAGAGCAGGAAAAACCTGCTCCAAAGCAATTTATTATTAATGCCAGAATATTCTTGCTAAACAGTTCTGATTATTTCACAAGAAAGAGGTCAAGGTATTGGAGAAAGGGATTTAATCAAATAAACTCTCAATCTCTCTCCAAATAGCATTTTCATCCGGCTGCATGTAAATTCATCAGCTGACTCGCCTCCCAATGCCCAGGCAAGGTTAATCTGCTATGACTGTTAAAACTTCTCGGAGACGCCTTTGGAATAACGATTTACACCGGGATCAGCCGTGCCAGTCACCCCAAACTAGTTCCTCATCCTGTTCCTCCAAGTCTGGCCCGGCCCCTGATGTCTCTGCTAGCAGAGCTGGAGCTGAACCCCCCTCTTGGGCTGCACGTCGGGGACCCCACAAGAGCTCCTTGTTCCTGCTCAACTCCCCGGGTTTTGGTGGCTATCAGCAGCTCATTCCAAGCTGCCCCACAGCGAATATCCTGCTCTGAGCAGAGGGGGAATCGTGGATTTTCAGGAATATTTCCTGCCTCGCCGAAGCACTCATGCTGGGAAACAAAGCAGTGTGGGCATAGCCAGAGAGGAAATGGAATTTCTCCTGTGTTCTGAGTTCAATATTGCCCTGCTTTGCTTAAATAAGGAGGCAAGGAACTTATCCCAGGCGTATCCCAAGGTGAATTTCGTGGCAAACACTAATAATCCCTCCTGGCCACTCCACACTTATTAGGCAAACCCTGCCTCCTAGCAGTGCAAATCTACGTGTGTTTTTTAAAAGGATCTTTGTGAACTTCATGTTTAAACACAGGATTATGATATAGCTGTAAACTGCACATTCGGTCAGAAATGGAGAAATGCAATTTTGGGGTTTGTTTGAAAAAAAAAAAATCCCAAATGCTTTTTGATCCAGAACTAAAAAGGAAACTGAAACACGGCAGGCAGGCAGGATTATTCTCACCCCTATTTTTTGCTTTCTTTAGTCTGAGCCTGGTTACAGATTCTGCATTTGGTGGAATATTCTGTGGGTATCTTTGCGGAGCCAGGTCAGGTTTAGGAGGAGATGCTCCTGAGAGCCACAACATGGCTCAGAGAAGCTTCCCCAGCCTCCCACGGGCACACGCTGCCCAGCAGCCCCCAGGCAAGCCCAGGCACACCTTCCTCTAATTTTATTTCTCCTAAGTGGCCACTCTCATTTTTTTGTGCCACGAACACCCCAGCACCTAAATCCCCCACACCCTGCAGCCTCAGACAGGTCTCAGACAACATTCCCTGCTTAAAATCCGGGAGGATTCCTGCAATCCACGGTCTCCGTCCCTCGACAAGGAGCCAGCAGCTGCAAACTCTGCCTCACCCGGGGAGGAGGTGTTGTGATGCTGCTGCTCCGTGCCCCCGGTGCTCCCCGCACCTCTCTGGAAGCTCAGACACCATTTTACATGAGGATGCTTTCTAAAAAGCCCAGTGTAACTGTCTAATTAAGAGCGGAGTGATTGGCTGGTTCATGGACTCTGTGACAGTTCTGACAAATACACATATTGGCACAGCCCTAACCTCACTTCACAGTTTGCAACACAAAGATGGTATTTCCAGAAATGTGCAGAACACTCTGATACAAAGCTTCACCTTGTCTAGTGCTATTCCATTTAATTTTTTATTAACTGCCTGAACATATGCCATTCTAGGAGAGGGTAATAGTTACAAAATGTCAGCAGAAACATTTAAACTGCTCAAATGTAAATGATTTTATAAATTTGTAATGAAAGGTAATTGTCATGTGGGAAAAGTAACAGAAAAACAGATATGTGTAAATGTAAAACTGGCAAAAAATACATCTGACTGGTCGAAGGCAGCAAAATCTAAGTGTGTTTTAATGACCACTGTAAGGAGTATTTAAATAAAATTAGCTTCATAAGCAGAAAATGTGAATTCTATAATATTTTATTTTCTAACATTAGCAAAGTTCATAATAATGAAAAGACCTCATGGAACTTTAATGCGCCCAAATTCATTAAACAGTAGGACATTAAGATTCCTCACCTCATTTTAAAAAACAAATAAATCAAGTCAGATAACATAAATACAAAGCCGGCACCGGCAGAGCCCGGCTTTAAAAGACCAATATTGGAGCGCGCTCAGTTTCTTTACTTTCCGCTAAAATGAGAAACAATTTGGTGATTAATCCCTTCAGCGATGCCGTGCTGGGTCAGTGCTCCCCGAGATGTCAGCCAGGAGAAGACTCGGGCGCAGAGGGGAGTTTTTCCTCAGCCACCACACAGAGCAACCACCTCCCAGTCAGGTTTGCGGGCAACCATCTTTAAATGCTTGAGCTGCTCTGCGTGGCCATGACAAGATTTGCAATTCCCCACGTTTATTTACACACCATCACCCCAAGTAGACATCACATGGAAGTGGCATGGTCGCGGCTGACCCCAGGGTAGTGGCTGTCTCTGCCGATCGCGCTCGCTGCTGCTCGGCGATTGAACCCCGCCGCCCGCCCCGGCTGCGTGCACGCTGCGCCGCGCCGCAATAAAATTAGCAGAAGCTTGTCAGGGGATATTTTCTACTTTTCCGCTGACAGACACTGGACAAACATGTCTGCGTTTCAGGGAGCCGCCGAGGCGCCCGCTCTGCGGGAATGGACAGCGGCGGGATGGAGCATCTCGGGGCCCACGCCTGGCACCCCACAAAGGCCGCCTCCCTTCCCTGCCTGGATCAGGGGAAAAAACCCCAAAATCACCAGTCGGTTTTATTTTTATTGTTTTCCTACATCCACCCCTGCGTAAGGCTGGACACGCAGGACGAGTTACTGAGCCAGAAATTAATAGAACAGGAATCCACCCTGTTCTGAAGGCAGAAGCTGGGGGGAGGAAGGGCCCTTCGCAGCCTGTGGAGGATGCACAAATTGCCTGGTACCTGCAGCCCACGTCAGAGCTCACCTGCCACCCTGCTGCCCCCGCCAGCCAGAGCTGCATTAATTTTTTTAAGGGCTTTCGCAAATAAACGAAAGAAAACGCTCGTTTGTTTCGGAATCGGGAGCCCAGGGAGGCTAACGCGGTAAATAGGGGAAATTTACCATCCGTAATGGGAACATTTTTAAATAAAACCACCTAATATGTTTAGTAATCTACACCAATGTAATTTTATTAGCTATTCAGTGCAGTTCTTACATCAAACAGCCTCAGAAGCCCCAGGATCATTTTATATTCACTGGAAGACAGAAAGAAATCCAAAACCTAGTTAAATAAATTGTTCATTTATTCCTTTCCTTTTATGCACCAAGATCTACATGTGGTCATTAATTATAAAGAGACTATTATAGCACCATATTTTCATTCAATACGATGTCCTGGTATATATCAAAGAAGTCCCATAATTAAAACAGAAGGGCCACAATGACAATTAAAATTACAATCTATATGGGGAAAGAAAGTACAGTTCTGCAATTTTTCACCCTGTCACTGTCAGCACCGGGGGATATTCCAGTCACGTCTCTTGTAAAGCAGCCTAAATTCTTCTTCACCAATGCAACCTCAAAAGCATTATCAGCACCTAAGCAAAAGCCTATGCAAGTATAATTTAATACCAAGCCACAGTTTGCAAGTAATAGCGTATAAAGTGATATTTAAGTGGTGTTTTAAGCACACTTCTGATGGCTACAGCCGCCTTTTACTGGTAAATGCGTTTTCCTTTGAGTAGTGATTATGAGTCCTGGGTGAAGAGGTCCTGTGTGCAGGTCTGCCTGTAAGCCTTACTTCCAGCTGCCAATCTTTACTTCACAGTGAAGAAAAAGCCACATAGCACCTTGTTCTTACTCTTGTAGGCTGTCATCCCCTGAGCCTGATAACTGCAAAATCATTTCCACATAACACTTTTCTGCTTCTGCCTCTTAAACCTCGAGACCTACACATTGTGCACGCACCCGCACCCCCGGCACCCGGCCCCCCAGAGCCGCCGCTGCTCCGGCCTCTCCCCCCAGCCTATTTTTAACACTTATCCCAGTAAATATCTGCATTAATGGAGTGCGGGGCCCTGCCGCAGCAATGTGTGTTTGCTACAATTTATTGTCTATAAAAGTCAGGAGCGGTGAGTTATTACGGCTAAAACTGTGTTTTTCTTTATAATAACTCCGAACCGAGCACTCACATATGAAGCATGCAATGGAGATGGAGAAGGTTTTGTATAATAAAATGGTGACATGGTCATTTTTCCCAGTTTTGCATTACACAGACACACTCATGCATGGTGCTTTTTAAATTCTTATTATATGGGAGGTCAGGAGGTCGAATGTCAGAAAGTACTGTTAATTTCACGGGGTTAGGGGAAAGTAAATTCACAGGGAATACAGATCACTTAGCACAGAAAAGCAGCTCCTCTGAAGTTTGGGTTTACATTTGTTAACCATATCCTTCAGCTGACGAACCATTGAGACCAGGGTGACACTGTGGGCCCCGCTGTAATGGCTTGACACGCCGCGGGGACAGCGGGATGCGGCGCGGGGCCGGAGCCGCCGCCGGAGCCGCCGGAGCACCGCGGCTCCAGGCAGCCGGAACCGAGCGGAGCGTGCTGCCATTTGGGCTGGATGCTGAAATTACACAGAAAGCGGGCGAGATGGCTTAAAGTTCAACCTGACAGGGAATGTAAAATATATTCCTGTCTCCGTTCGACGGGAAGGGAGAATCCTGCAGCTTCCCAGAGTCCTCTTAAAGCGCTTCCCAATATATCATCAGAGGCTGAAAGATGGGACGAGCACGCGGACTTTGGTTTGCTACAGGATGCTCCGATGGTTCATCTTTTCTCTATTTTTTTTTGCTGTTGATGTTTCAGGGTTTGGTTTGGGTTTTGGTTTTTTTTCCCCTCTCAGTGGCAAAAGCAAAAGAAAATTGAGAGGATCTTGGTTTTACAAATAACAGGGGAGTGGTGATAAAACACGGTGACGGAGCTGCTCTTTTGCCAAGACAAATTCAGAAGCTACTTTTCTTTTATTAAAAAAAAAAAAAAAGCCATTTGCTTGATAAAACCCACCATCTTCAAATGCAATTTAAGGTAAAAAACAATTAAAAAATGCATGGGTATCTTCCATCAAAGGTGTTAAAGACTTAGCCATTGTCTCTACTGAAAGTCCAACTCAAGAGTGCCGTAAGGCCCATGCTCTACATCCATGCATGACGTGTAAGAAAGGGAAAAATCCAATAAAACAAACCAAAAACCCCCTAAATTTACTCAAACGACCACAAGGGCCATTTCAGGAGACAGACAGGATTATTCCCTGCGAGGAATGTGCCAGGCCCACACTGGGCTGGGGCTGGGTTTCTGCGTTGGTGCCTTTTGCAAGATTCCTCTGAGTCACAAGCGAGCCCAGGCTCAGCTGCCCCCTCGTAATTAGATTTTAATGAGTCAGGCTGGGTGTTTGTGTTTTGGCAGCGGGTTAATGGTGTTAACATTTCCCTGCTCACAACTGGCCCCGGCAGGGCAGAGCTGCCGCCTGAACTTCCCCCTCTGGAGCTCCCTGAGCCGGGACTGGGTCTGGGAGGGGCAGCCCCCAAACCCTGCTCCAGATGAAGCAGCAGGGCTGAGGGAACATTCCAACCCATGGACCCACAGGTTTTTGGGTTTTCCTGAGCGTGGGAAGGGAGCAGCCTGCCCAGGCTCTCCCTCCTCTGCACCCAAGGATGCCAACGCCGCTCGGCGAGTTGGGCACCATCGCTCTCTGCCAAACCAACGCTGCCTGAGCTCGCCAGGCAGGCACAACAAACACACATATATGTTATATATTAAATCTATATTTTATTGAAGATGCATTATTAACTCTGCAGTGGTGTATTTCACTAGCTGCCTTCTATAATTAAAAACTTTTCTCTCCAATCCCCTTTCCTGCGAGGAGCCTGTTGCCTGAAGATTTAATCCTTCATTACCAGTTAAAACAAAATCACCAATTAGGCACATGAACACGTCTGTATTAATCTCATTAAGGTGATGGCACCAAATAAATTGGAACTATTTTTGTGCTTTTACTGTGTTCCTACGGCTTTATCAGGCCCTGTGGTCATATACAAAGACCTTGCAGCTCAGTCATTTAGAGTCATTCGGTTGTGGACTAAATGTGGCATTACCATCTATGGCTGAAAATTGCTTTCAGCTTTTAAACTGCACTGACTAGTCTGTAGTTAATCTTAGATCATTCACTTGCAAAATTAAATGAGCCAGAACGATGGTCGTCTTTTTTTTTCTTTTTTTTTTTTTTTTGTAAAATAATACATCACAAAACACTTATTTGCCCTGCCCAAAAGAGAGATCAAATTCATTTAAAATCCCATAAACCAGAGTTGTGAATTTTTAATTTTATTTAGGGGCACAGGAATAGAGGGGGAGCTATCTTTGCACAGCACATCATGGCTATAAATTTACATACAGAACATAGTTTGATGCCTAACCAACCTTTAATCTACCTTTGATGTATACTCCTCCTTCAGTAGGCATCACGTGAGAACCTTATTAATGCAAATGTAAGAAGGATTGTTTGGGATCTCTGATGTAATTAGCCATAAACCACATTTAAAAGGAAAGGGGAGAAAAAAGCACTTCCTTTGTCACCACGGCTGAGCACAGAGGTGCACGTGGAGATGGAGATCACAGAATCAAAGAGTCTTCCAGGCTGCAAAAGACCTTTAAGGACACCCAGTCCAAGCCAGGGATGCTCCAAAGAGAGCTGCAGCCAACACCCGGCCTCCTGCTTTCCTTGAGCCCGGATCATGCCTCTGGCTCTATCAGTATTCCACCAGGAAAAAAAAACCCAAACAAAAAAACCCCAAAAGTCAAGAACAGCCTGCTTAGTTTTTAACTTCCCAAACAGCACAAGTCAGGAAACAATTAATTCCTGATCCCGTCACCGGTGGAACCAATGACAACTTTGCATTTTAAATTAATATTCAGGCCACCTTCTCTAAGTTCCCCTTAGAGTCGCTTTTGCCCTGCTGGACCACCACGGCTGCTGCTTCCACTTGGCACCGTTATTATTGCAATTATTATTATTATTATTCCTGCGCTGCAAATAACAGCCGGCCATAAGGACGGGGCTGGCAGCGGCTCCGAGCTGGCACAGCTGCCGGGGTGGGCTGGGGAAGGGGCTGAAGGCTCCCAGGGGGCTCCCCCAGCGCTGGGGTGACCCGGCCGAGATCGGGGGAGGCTGCTCCGTCACCGGACAGGGGCAGCCCCGGGACCATGAAATAAATACGGCAGAGCCGAGCAGCCAGGTGGGGAACGACCGAGGGCAGGGATGCGCCGGCAGCGGCGCAAAGCCCGGGCTGCTGTCGGGGTTTAATTCCCGGGGCGATAAGGCAGCAGCTCATCCCTGCCCAGGGCCACCGGCGAGATCCGAGCCCGCTGTGCCGCGGGTGAGCGGCTGAGCCCGGGGAACGGCCCCAGCCCAGCCCTGCCCCAGCGCACCCCGCCGGCCCCGCCGCTGCCCGCAATCCCGGCCGTGCCCGGGGCACCGCGCTGCGCTCCGGGCCACAGGAGCGGGCACAGAGCCGAACAGACCCCGGGAGCCCGCCGCCGTCACTCCGCTCGCACCGCTCGGACACTCGCTCCCGAAAGTTTCCCGGCGCGGAGGGGCCGGGAAGCGGCAGAACCGGGGCAGAACCGGGCACAACTGGGGCACAACCGGGACAGAACTGGGGCAGAACCGAGCACAACCGGGGCAGAACCGGGCACAATCGGGACAGAGCCGGGCACAACTGGGGCAGAACCGGGCATAATCGGGCACAATCAGGCAGAACCGGACACAATCAGGCAGAACCTGGCAGAGCCGGGCACAACCCGGCAGAACCGGGGTAGAGCCGGGCACAAACGGGGCAGAAGCGGGCACAACCAGGCAGAAGCGGGCAGAACCGGGCACAACCAGGCAGAAGCGGGCGCTCCCGGCTCGCTGCCGCCGGAGCCGCCGCCTTTGTGGAGCGGAGGGATGCGAGGGATGCGGCTCCGTGCCCGCCCGTGGCAGAGGGAGAGCAGCCCCGCGCTGCCGATCAGCGAGCCTCGCCCGAGCCACTGGGAAACAAATATTAAGAATATAGCTCTCAGTAATTTGTAATAGTGATTCCCGCCCACCCCCGCCGCCAAGAAATCAAAGTTTACTCCAATCACTCTCTGGCAGGAAGGATATCTAGAAATGATAAATTTTTATATGCATAGAAAAATATTCTAAGATAAAGCTGCTATTCTCATGGAAATATATTTAGCTGGTAGTTTTTACTCTTCAGAAGAAAATCTGCATATTTTGTTTATTCTGGGAAAATATTTTTTTTTAATAGCCTGAACCAAATAATTTCTCATTTTTACAGGCTTCACTTCACTTTTCTCACAGTGAATAAATTGCAACTTATTTCCATGAAATTCACAGATGACACAGATCTTTATTTTGCATAAAGGCATAGAGAAGTGTCTAATATCTTCAATATTCATCCGCTAAGTGGACATTTGCATTGGGTTAGCAGGGAGAAGGAGCCCCGGCCCTCCCGCGGTGACAGCTGTACGGAGGGATGACATCTGACAGCTGTGACAGTGCTGACGGGAGGCTGGGATGGCTCCCGCATCCCTGATCCAATTACGGCACACATCCCTCTGACAGGGCCGGCAGCCGCTCCCGCCCGGGAGGACACTATTGATCTCTTGTCAGAGCCCCGCGCTCCGCTGCCCGAGCCGCAGCATCCCCGGCAGCCGCCGGGGGCCGGCCCGCCTGCAGCTGCGGCCGGAGGGGCCGGCCCGCCCTGCCGCCCGGCCCTGGCACGGGGCCACCCGGCCCTGGCACGGGAAAAGGCCCCTGCAATCAGCCGGGCAGTGAGGGCAGCCCGGGGCGGGCGGTGCAGGCTGCCAGGAACGCCAGAGCCCCAAAGCACACCGTGACCCACGGGATGCTCTGCCCTGCTCCTCCCTCCAGCACTGCCAACGCGAGGCTCATCCTCATCATCCTCATCCTCCTCCTCATCCTCCTCCTCATCCTGCCACAGCCCAGCCCAAACTCCTCCTGCAACGCGATCAGAGGCACCAGGAACAAGCCCGCCCCCAGGCACAGGGGCCAGCAGCCCCGCACATCCTGCATTTGGCTCAGAGTTTATTCCACACCGTCGATAAAAACCACCGAGTTTTGGGGCTTGTCACATTGTTTGCAAGTTTCCCTAAGATCTGCAATAGTTCAAAGCAGAATTCCTTTTAAAGAGCCCTGTCATGCCACTGCTTTCTCCACAGAACGCTCCCAAACGTCGGTTCCAGCACCCCCACATACTCCAGACCAAGCAGAGATGGGGATTTCAATCTGCTCCCAGGAACAGGCTGAGAAGGGCCGAGCAGAGGAGACCCAGGAGCTCGTGGACACTTCAAAGCATTTGACAACACCAGGCAAGAGCAGAAGAGCTCACAGGGGTGAGCAACCAGGGACCCTCCCTGCCCCTGGGGCTGCACTGCCAGGGAGAGGGAGGCACAAACACCACCACGACAGGACGGGCTGCAATTCTTCAGAAACACCAGAAAATCACAAAATGAAGCAAGCCCTTCTCTTCCAAGAAGCCCCCCACACCTCGGCACCTTCCCTGCCCTGCTGTTCGGGCCGTGCCAGCCTCACAGGGTGAGTTCAGCATCGCCACTGCTCCCTCCAACTTCTGCCTGGCCAGGCTGCTCAGCAGCAGCCCCACGCTGCCAGCTAGATGTCATTATAAACAAAGTTATTGATTACCTCCCTCCAGCTGGATTGGAACCTGCAGACAAACTGTGACTTGCTCCCGTGCTGTAATTTTATTGATCAGAGCAATCCAGCTGCCAGTGCTTTCTGGAGAGTAAAAAATAATAATAATAAAAAAATCCCCAGCCTGGCTACATGCTTCCTTTGCCCACACACAAAACAAAACACAATTTTTAAGGCTGAAAGACAATTTAAATTTTTTTTCCCTTCTTCCAAAATCCTTTGATAATAAAATAAGTATTTCCTATCTTTCAAAAAAGCATTCCAGTCTGCCAGCTTTGGGATGAGACTGCAACCTTCCCCTACCACACTGGGTCCAAATTCACCCATGGGCTGTGGCCCATGTTTCACTTAAAAAAAAATAAAATTATCAGCTCTATTTCATGAAGTTCAGGGCTCCCTGGAGAGCAAGGTGTGCATTCACACACTTTGGTCACTGCTGCCAATCCAGACATTTGGTTACAGTTACTCAAATGCAAATTTGATTATGGTTACCCAAATGCCAACCTTGCTTCATGAAGGTTTTTGGGTCCACGCCCCAGCCAGGTCGTTCCATGGAATTTTGTGAGGTTGGAGCTGGGGGAGGTCGGGCTCTGCTCCCAGGGAACAGGGACAGGAGCAGAGGGAACGGCCTCAGGCTGGCCCAGGGCAGCTCAGGTGGGCACAGCAGGAATTTCCCCACGGAAAGGGGCTCAGGGACTGCCCAAGTTTGGAGTGCCCAACCCTGGAGGTGTCCCAGGAATGAAAGCCACGGCTCCCTCGGAGTGAAGATGCCCAAGATGAGCCCAGGCTGAGCTCACCTTCCCCTGGCTGTCCTGCCCAGCATCACCCCCTCCCCTCCCCACAAATGCCACCCTCCCTCAGGAACTCAGCAGCACAACCACAAAGCCACCCACAAATTCACCAAACAAAGTTTTTCTGAGAACAAAAGCTCCCTGGCAGAGCTCATGTACTCCTGACAGCGACACTCACTGCCAGGACAAACACCTGAGAAATGCACAAACGGAGAGGACACAGAACTCTGCTCTGTGTTCATCGGGAAGGATGGCAAAATGCACAGGCAGGAATTTAAAAAGCAAATGGCTTCAAATGCGTTTGGAAATGCAGTTCACACCTCGAGGAGAAGCAGTCGGGGCTTCTTGTTGTTGTTTGGGTTTTGGTGGGTGGTTTTTATTTTTTCTGACACAGTTTGACTCAAAACAAAACTATTTCAAGGTAGAAATTGCTGCTTTAGCAGCCTCCCAGAAGGAGTGGGATCTGAGTTCTGCTCGTCACCAGTGCCAAGCAGAGCTGCTGGAATATCACACACGATGGAAAAAAAAACAACAAACCTCTAGAGTTTCCTTTGGTATTTTCTTAAATAAAAACAGGAATTAAGCTTTACACCTGAGTTACTGAAGTGCCACCTAAGGCAGAAGTGCCACACATTCAGTGCTGGGGCTGAGAACAGAGAGATCCCAACCTGTGCAGAAATTAGGGAGAGCACAGAGACCAAACCCCGACTCTGTAGAAATCAATAAAACCACTGCACTGAACATTTTGCCTGGAATGCCACCTTTGATTTGAATTTTCTGATTTCTGGAGGTCTCTTAGGCAGGGAAGTGCCAGGGAAGCCCCTCAGCATCACGTCTGGGTGCTGTGCTGCAGATCCACAACCCACACCCTGTCTGCCAGCACACTGCCTCTGCTACCCGTCATCTTTAGAGCAAAAGCTGAATAATAATTTAAAACCTCTAAGAGCAGCACTGGTTACAGGTGGGCTCACAAGGAAGAGGGGGGAGAAGCATCTCCAGGAGCATGGGAACACAGTGGAGGTTTCAGTGTACCTCATTAATTCGGCCTGGATTGCAGATACTCTTTGATTGTGATACTCTTTAATGGCAATTCTTAATTGTTGACATTAAAAAATCTGCTGAGCTGAGCAGTGAGCCCGAGCCTGGCTCCGGCACAGCCGTTCCTTCCCCTCTCAAAAGCAAAGCAGAGCGGGCACGGTGGCTTTAATCACCTCTCTCCAGCAGCAGAGTTCAGTCCCAGGTGCCAGCAGAAAGGTTAGGGGTGTAAATCTTGCCAAAGAGGCAGCTCGGGAACTCCAGGGCACGCGGGCAGCTCAGGTCTGGGGCACACGGGAAATGCAGAGAGGAAGAGGAGTCCTCTCCTGGAAGGGAAGAGGCTGGCACAGAGGTGCTGCTGGCAGCACCTGGGTCCCACTGGAATTCCATTCCATTCCATTCCATTCCATTCCATTCCATTCCATTCCATTCCATTCCATTCCATTCCCAGCCCAGCGCTCTGAGCACCTCGGGAGGAGCCCAGCTCCAACAGAACACCCCTAACCTGGCCCAGGGCAGCTCAGGGTGGGCACAGCAGGAATTTCCCCATGGAAAGGGGCTCAGGGACTGGAACTGCCCAGGGAGGGTTGCAGTGCCCATCCCTGGAGGTGTCCCAGGAACTCCAGGAGGTGGCACTCGGGGCTCTGGGCTGGGGACAGGGTGGGGATGGGCACAGCTGGGATTTGGCCTCAGAAGCTTTCCCAGCCCCAGGGATGCTGGGATTCGGGGCTGGGCTGTCCCACAGCAGCGTGGGAAAGCCAAGACAGCTCCCTGGGCAGGCCCAGCTGTGGCTGCAGCATTCAGGAGCTGCTCAGTTGAAGTTCCACCCACAACATTATCCTGGACTTGAAAAATTGGAAGTTATAAACCAGTTCAGATCACGCTGTATAAATACCTCGGGTCTGAATTAATCTGCAAAGTTTGTTAGAAATGAAGGTCAGGACTTGAATTGGCAGCAATTAGAATCATTGATATTTTCATGGTATCAGCCTCCTGTTCCTGATTATCAATTTCCATGGTGCTGACACCTCAAAAGTTGGCCCCTCTGACCCTGCTTGGGTTCAGCTGTGGTTCTGTAATGTTGAGAATATGTTTCTGCATTACTTTTTGCAAGTCAGAGAAAATTCGTTCGAGAAAACATCACCAAGAGAAAATATATATGCAGAAATATATATTTTTACATATTTTAATTGAATATTGTAGCCAAGTAAAATACTGATTGGGATTCTGCCTTCTCCAACCTTTGCCTCAACACTTAATGCAATTTATTAATGGTGTTCTGACCTGTGGAGGAACTAACTGGGAGATCAACTTCCAGCACAAACTTCTGGGAATGAGCTTGCCAGTATTGAGCTCTCATTGAAAGCAAGGCCAGAGGGCTGAGCTGGCAGTGGGAGGCCTGGAAAGAAGGAACATTCCCTGAGATCCCTTCAGGCAGGGAGTTAAGGTGGTCAGAGGGGAAAATCCAAGAATTCCTTGGTTAAAGACATCCTTTGATATTTCTGCCAGCACAGAAAAAATATATCCTTACTGACTACTGAGCAATGTGGCATCCCTCTGCAGACCCACAGGCCCCGAACACGAGAGCTCTCAGAGATCCCAGGAGCACAGGGAACAGGGTGGGCAGAGCATCACCTCAGGGACCCACACACACACAGGAGCCAATTCCCCCCTGTTTCCCCCAAATAACTGCAGACACCACAGAACCCCAGGACAGCTCAGGCTGGAAGGGACCTCTGGACAGCACCTGGTCCAGCCCCCAAATTAGGCTGAAATCAGGACTAGAAAATGGACTGAAACCCCAAAAACATTGCCTAACTTTAGTCCAGCTCAGCAGAATGGTGGATAACAAATCCTGGCCCAGTTTGGTGGGTAACAAATCCCACCCCAGCCCTTCCATGGCTCAGGAGCCTCCTTGTCTCTCCAGCGTGGTGGGTTGCTCCTGTGGGGAACAGTTTCCTCCACCCTGCAATCTCCAGTCCCCTCTACATTAGGCAGGGCCAGGGTGCCACGAGTGCAGCCCCAGTCATCCCCCTGGGCAGTTTCCCAGGGAATGCTGAGGGAATGCAGGGCCAAAGGCACCTCTGTGATCTCAGACCAGGACAGCCCCTTCCCCTCAGGGAGAGCTGCAGCTGTGTGGTTTCTGCACACACCACTTCTCCCGTGGCCAAAAATGACCCGAATCTAAAACACACAGGAGGGAAAAAACAAAACACAGCCACGGAGGAAGTGGGAATTTTCCACCCTCTGGATGCACAGTGAAATGATGGAATGGTAGAACCTTATTTTTTCTTGCTAATACACCTCAACTCTGACCTTCCTGAAAACCAGGACCTCCTGGGTAATATGGTAATTTAATGTGAGTGCTTATATGCTGATTTCTATGGAGTGGGCTGGCTTGGTGAAATACGACGTGGTTTACTTTTAAATAGAGCTCAGCTGAGACCTCAAAGGGAACTGGAAACAGGCTTCCAATGGAGAGAGATAAATGCCTAATTTACTGTCCCACTTAATCCAGAGCTTTTTCCTTAAGTCATTATCTCCCATCCCTCATTATTGTGGCAGCACAGCCATGAAAGACACGTGCAGTGAGACCATGATTGGAGCACTTCTGTTTACAGTGGCCACAATTTATCATTAAAACAACTGCAATGCTGAGCCACGACGGGAAATATTAAAAATAAATAGGATAAAGCCTGGAAGTGCCTGTTCCAGCCCAGAGGTACCTTTACCTGGAGAGTACCACACACAACTGCAGCTGGGAAATCTGCTGCCCAGAGCATCAGTCACACAGGAATGTGGGTTATGGAGAAGACAAGAGCATCAGGCACTGCAATATCCTTTTCTTCTGGTTGGGTTTTTAGTATTCTAAGCAAGAAAAACAACAGCCTCGTTCCCCCAGGAGCTCTCGGGATGGTGCCAGCCCAGGTGCTGCCCTTTGGAGAGCCCCAGAGACACCTCTGTGAGGAGCTGCTGCCCAAGCCAGGCCCACAGCTGGGCTCCAGCAGCCTGAACCCAAATCCCAGAATCCCATAATCCTTTATGTTGGAAAAACCATCCAGGATGAGCCGCCCCTTCCCAGCTCCATTCCCTTCCCTGGCCCTGCTCCAGCCCCTCAGGGTGTCTCCCACCACGATGACCCTGAGCTGTCCCCAGCCCTGGAGGTGCCCAGCAGTGCCAGCACAGGGGGACTGTCACTTCCAAGGGCACTGGAGCCTGTGGAGACAACGAGATGAGGCTGCATTAAACCCCTGAGGCCATTGGGGGTTCTCCCTCTTCCCACTGCCCCTCACACTTGGCACTAAAGGGAAGCCCAGCCAGAGGAAGAGCTCATGCGTCCCAGCATTCCAAGTGTGCACATAAATCAAAATAATCTCAAACAAAAAATGAATTAAAAGTAAGTTTGGATCTCCTCAGGGCCACAGTGGCTGGGCTGTGACGTGGCCTTTCCATCTGGGGTTCACTGAGGACAGGGACATTGCAGTGCAGCCTCTCCCTCCCTGCAGCACCACCCGGCCCCACAGATCTTCCCTCAACACAACTTCATTTACACCCCAGAAATTCCATCGCTTTACACATTTCAAAAGAGGAAAAGAAAAAGCACAGCTCTGTCTCCAAATGGCTTTTCAAGACGCCAGGGTTGGAACCCTGGGAAATGTCTGGGAGTGCCCCCACGCTGCAGGAGGAGCTCTCTGGGATCACCTTCCCACCCGCCACACAAACAACAGCCCTGCTCCGAAATGGCACAGCCTCAACATGCAAATGAGCCAGTTAATTTCTTGCAAATGTCCCATTAATTATTACTCCTTATCAGTTTCACTGTTAGTGTCAGATGTACGGTTCCAGGGCTACTCCTTGGCGCGGTGGGAACAGATGTTGCGAGAGAAGTGGAGTGTAAATATTTATGGGTTAAAAGGAGAGACTTTGGAATCTGAAGATCTCTCCCGATGCTTCTCTCGTGCTGCCTCACCCCATCCTTCTCTCTGGGCTTGTTTTGGAGACAGACAAATGCTTTATATGTACATGTATCAACTGCCACTTGCAAATTCGGCTTCTCCAGCTCAGAATATCAAATATTTAACACATGCACAGCTAGAACAGAAAATATTGTTTTCCAGAAAGAGTTTTGCTCTTTATTTCCTGCAAGTCTGGCATTTCATTCGCTCCTTCCTGCTTTTTGCACAACGCAGGCCCTTGGCACCTTTCAGAACCAGGCCCAGAACGCCTGAGCTGGGAGAATGGAACTGAAGCTCTCCAGCTGGGGCTCTCCCTTGGCAGCCCTGGCTGGAGAGCTGCAGCTCATGGAATCCCAACCCAGCACGAGGATTCCTCACCAGAGAGGAGAAATCCCAGCCTGCTGGGAGATTTGGGTGAAATCCCTGCCTGGGAGGGTGGGGAGGGGCTGGGATGGGATTCCCAGAGCAGCTGTGGCTGCCCTGGATCCCTGGCAGTGCCCAGTTGGACACGGGGGCTGGAGCACCTGGGGCAGTGGGAGGTGTCCCTGCCATGGGCTTTGAGGTCCCTTCCAACCCAAACCATTCCATGGTCCCACATGGCAAACCACCCCTGCATGTGCAGGGAGGCAGAAAAGTTTTGAAGTTATGCAACAACAACAAGAAAAAATGTAGTACTTTAGTTCTAGCAAATATTTCAGTTCCAAGAAACAGAAATCACACCCAAGCATTTTATTTTAGCTCCTACTCCATCTCACTTCTCTCAGGTTTTCACTGATTTGGGGGGGAAAAACCAATCACAACATAAACATTCACCCACTGACTTTGCTCCTTGGCATAACTGTGGGAGCTTTTTTAAATATCAGATTTCTAATGAATCCAAGCAAATCATTAAGTCTCCTCAAGTTAAAGCTAAAATTTAAATGTAACTTAAAATTAAAATCCTAGAATTCAGCTTTTGTGAGAACAGTATAGGAAGGGTATCAAGGAACAGAGTGCAGAAACTGCATCCAAGCCTCCCTCTCCCGTTCTGCCCCACCTCCTGTTGGAAAGCTCAAATATTTAATTGGGTGAGTTAATCTCTAAGACATCCCAGCAGGAAAATGCAGTTACCCCCTTTTTTCCTTTGAGAGAGAGGGAAACCTGCAATCCAAGAGCACTGGAGCTGCTTCCAGTGTGCCAGAGCTAGCACAAAGCAGGTCTGTGGGCACGGGGAGCAGGGCAGCAGCTCCACCGCTCTAAGTTCACTGTTACAGGGGTTTGAAGGTACAAAATTTGCAATATTTGCAACTTGGTGGCCTTCAGCTGCCAGCCCTACAGAAAGGGAGGGGAGGATGGGAGAGGAAGGGCAGGCAGAGGAGGGGTCTGTGACATTTGCATTAATTCCAGCACACCGAGAGCTCCTGGGCACCTGCAAACCTGCAGAGGCTCTCACCCGAACCTCCCCCAGCACCCACCACAATGCTGGCACAAACCTGTTTATTTAGAGCTTTAAAACCCTTCCAGGCTTCCCAGGGCGAGCAGAGCTCCTTGCAGGCCAGGTTTGGGGAGCAGAGCATCGGCTCCTCCCCGAGCTCAGGGCTTTGCCACTGCTGGGGTCACTCAGTGGACACCCCAGGCCACAGCGAGTGCCAGGGCTCCCTGCAAAGCCCCAGAGCCACTGATCAGGTCTCACCCTCCCCATCTCCCCAGGCTCCTGGCCGCCGGTGCCGCCAGGGCAGTGATTAAATGGATAAATATCCGGCCACGGGTAGGAATGACCTATCCTGGGGGACAAGGGCCATTATTCACCCGGCATAATGCACCTCGAGCAACGCCGCGGAATTAATCAGAGCCCTGCAAAGCCTGACACCTGAGCAGAGATTAAAAGAATTGGGGTTGTTTATCCTAAAAAAAGAGCATTTAGGGGAGGACACGATAACAATTTTCAAGTGTGGCGACAGCTGTAGCAAAGACTGAAGGAAAATCAGTTTTTTTATGTTTATGGTGGATTGGGGGGGGGAACTGGATTTAAATTGCCACGAGGGAGATGCAGAAGAAAAAAAAAAAAAAGCAACATGGGAGAGTTTAGCAGTGGATGAAGTTTCTTGGGAATTTGTAGGAGTGGGGAGTGGGGCATGCCCAGCCCATCAGCAGGAGCTGGGCTGGAACGTGGCCCCCACCACAGCCCCTGGTGCTTTTCCAGCCGGGTTTTCCTGTGAGCCACACAGAAGCTCACTCTATTGGAGAGGAGTAGAATGTCTTGCTAATTGAATGTCAAAGCAATTAAAGTGGGTATAGACTTCTCTCAACATTATCTTGACTTGATAAAATAAAGTTGTTTTGACAACGCTCACTGACAATTCCTGATTTTCAAGCGCAGCGATTTTTCTCCAGGCAAGACGCGAAAACGCTGAGACTTTGGAGTGAATCTTCCAAAGATATGCAGAACCATTATTCTCAGAATAAGCCTATTAGACAGAACTAATGGGCGATTTTCAAGGCATTGCCATGATCACAGCCACCTGTACCTGCAGCTCCCTTCCCTCCCACCTCCTGCACACAGAACACTCCCCACGCTCCTTACAGCTTTGCCTTCCAGACACACTCAAGGAGTTCCAGGTCCAGCCCTCAGATGGTCCCCACAGCCCTGAACCCAGGGGCTCAAACCTGCCTTCAGTTGTTCATGTTTCACAGTCACTCACATTTTAACCAACATGCATAAACAGAAATAAAAAAACCCCACCAATAAATATAATTTTGTCACTATTTCTTGCATTTCCTCCTCTCCAGACCCATTCCAACTCTCCCCCTCGTCCAGGTGCCACGGCTCATGCTTTGAGTGAGCTCAGAAAAGCTGGCCTTACTCCAGCAATGCAAAAAGACAAGAAACTTGTGGTCAAATTCTCTACCTCATTGAGAAAAATGAGGAATTCCTTGTGGACCCCACACCATCAGCTTCATTCCCACTGAGATCAGCGACCAGGAGCAGGTACAGAAGCTTTGAGCAAAGCTCACCTGCAGCAATTCTCCTCCAAAAATGGGTGCAGGGAATTCCTGAACCCCTGGCCTTGGTACCAGCCCTCAGCTCATCAGCACACTTGCTCAGCTGCCTTTGAGCCATGGGTGCCAAGGAGGTACAGCTTGCAATCAGACTCATTTGGGTTGGAAAATACCCCTGAAAGCATTGGATGCAAGCACTGCCCAGGCCACCAGGACGATTTTTAACTCATTCTGTAAAAAAAGGTGTTTATAACCCCAAAACCTGCTCTCCCAAGGCAGAAACCTGAGGAGGAGGGTGAACTGGAAACCTGAGAAAAGGCTTTTCTAATAGGAACCAGTTTGTCTGACACGAGAGGAGAAGTGTTTGGTGAGTTACTCGTGAAGAGTAATTGGGCAGTTGTGTTAAGCAGGGGCATTTATGAATTCCGTCAGCAATCTTTGACCTTTGCAAATTCTATTTCCAGAGCTCTGGGCTCACACCTTTCCCCAGCATGGCCTGGGCAGGAGGAAAAATAAAAGCTTTTATTTATTGTCCTGTTCTTTGCTGTCATTTGCATAAGTGCCCTGGTAAAGGCAGCTCTCTCTCTCCCAACACCTGCACTCAGCAGCCCCAGGGCTGGCTCAGGGGACCGGGGCTGCTCCAGCCCTGGGACACTGGGACATGTCCCTGCCATGGCAGGGTGGCACTGGGAGGGATTTAAGGTCCCTTCCAACACAAGCCAGTCTGGGGGTGCCAAAAAAACTCATCCAAGAGTTACTCCATTTCCACCACGCTCTTCCTCAGGCCCCCATCACGACCTAAAAATGGGTCACAGGGTAAAATCCTGCACCAGGGTGTAACTGCTGTCACCTGGTGCCACTGCAAACACCAGGGACACTCATTCAGCTGGGAAACACAGATAAACATTGCAAGGGCACGGGACTGAGGGGAGGAAATGGAGAGTGGGGAAAGGGGAACAGGGAACCATCCAGAGACATTCCCAGCTCTGCAGCTGGGGGCTGGGAATGGCACCAGTGCCACTCACTCAACCCTGAACAGCTGGCAAAGAAAAAACTCGACTGCATTTGGAAAATCTACTTAGAAACCAAATATTTTAGACTTTAAGTGTGATGCCACACATGGTCACTCACAGGCTTTCTGCTTCTGTGTCTTGGACCAGATATTGCTAAATGCAACCCAAGATTAAAAAAGCCTGAAAACAAAAACAAACAAACAAACAAACAAAAAAACCCCAACCAAACAAAAAAAACCCAAACCCACAACAAAAACAAAAACCCCAAAACCCCAAAAAACCCACAAAAAAACCCAACAAACAAAAAAACCCCAAACCCACAACAAAAACAAAAACCCCAAAACCCCAAAAAACCCACAAAAAAACCCAACAAACAAAAAAACCCCAAACCCACAACAAAAACAAAAACCCCAAAACCCCAAAAAACCCACAAAAAAAACCTAATACCCCCCCCCAAAAAAAAAAAAAAAAAAAAAAAGGAAAACCAAAAAAAAAACCCAAAAAAAAAAAAAAAAACCCACAAAAAAACCCAACAAACAAAAAAACCCCAAACCCACAACAAAAACAAAAACCCCAAAAAACCCACAAAAAAACCCTAATAACGCCCCCAAAAAAACCCCAAAAAAGGAGAAACCAAACAAAAACCCCAAACAACAAAAAAACCCCAAAAAACCCCCAAAAAACCAAAAACAAAAAAACACCCCACAACACCAAAAACCAAATCAAACTAAAAAAAGCCCACTGAACAAAACCTCCCCACAAATCAAGGTCACAGCAAGGCCCAGCACAAGTGTAATTTCCATGCCCCCAAAACCAAACCAGCCGAGGCAGGGGTCTGCCAGTTCCTCTCTCGGGTATGCACAGAGATAACACCAACTGCACATCACAGCACACCACTGATGCACCAACTGAATTCCTGCTGCTCCAGAGAAGCAACACTCCTTAAAAATGTAAGCACAGGGCAGGGAGAAGCAGGCAGAGGGAGGGGAGGGCAGCAAACAGAGGCTGCTGTGCCCAGCCCAGCGTGGGCTCCCAGGCCCTCCACCTCTCCCAGTCTGCACCAGTTCCTGCTGCTTTCCCCCTTCTCCCCTCCTGGGACACTGTGGCCCTGGGATTCCTGCCAGCAGTGGGGAGCTGCTGCTGGAGCCAGCTGAGCCTGGGGCTGTGCTGCCTGCCTGCACCCAGAGCACCCCAGATACTCACACCACCGTGCCCAGGGCTCCGCGGGTCTGCCTGGCCAAGTGAAAAGCTGGCAATTCATTAAAAATAAATTAAAATGTGGGGTTTTTTCCTGGTCCTGTTTTCCCAGGGCTGCCTATCCTTCATTTCATGCCTGGTGAGGACACTGTGCCAGGCGGCCCTGCCCACGGATGGGGTGGGAATGAGTGTCCTTTGAGGGCCCTTCCACCCCAGGCCACTCTGTGTTTCCATGACTCCCACAGACGCCCCAACCCAAGTTTTTTCCTGGCTCCATCCAGCCCCACGAGCCTCAGCCGTGCCCCAGCTGAAATCCTGGCTGTTTGCCCTCCCTGTGCCCCCAACCTGCCCAGCTCTAGGGTGTTCCAGGCCCTCCCCTTGCCCAGGCAGTGCCAGGCTGCTGCGTGGGTCCCGCACCCGCAAATCCAGAGCGGCTGCACTGATATTAAAGGTGTTGGTCTGGACTTAGACCAGAGCAAACGAGAGCACAGCCTGACCTTTTCTCGCCTTCCTTTCACACCTCCTAATGGTTCTTTTAATAGAAAAGATAAAATATTTGTAAAACCAAGGAAATCCCTCAAATACCATGTAAATTCCCCTTCTAATTTTCCCAGATTCATTTTGAGACTCCTTTAAAAAAGCCCAAAAAGTAAACTGCAGAGAGAAACTTCCAGCACTTTCCTCCTCGGTCTCTACTTTTCTGTGGCCTTCCCAAAGTGCCCCATTTGGGGATCTGGAGTGGGGATCCTGCTTTGGAATCCTCCTAGTGTCCCAGCCAGCCCCTTCCCTTCCCACCTGAGCATTTCCTGCGGGCAGCATGTGGAATCCTTTTGGTCCCAGCTTCCCAGGATACTCAGTAAAGAAAAGACACTGTGTTTGTCTATTTCCTCTGTCCCCAGTTCTGTATTTTAACTTCCTCCTTTCCCAAAGCTCCCAGGGCTTCTTGCTTGGCATTTGCTTATCCATGTCCTTAGAAGAGCACTAAGTGGATTAATATTTCAGATTCATTGTGTCATTTCAAGTTATTAACAAGCCCAGCTCCTCTGAAATGAGTGAAAGCTAATGATAAAAAATACTTCTGTTCTCTGCCTCAAACAAAGTCCTTCTGCTGGAATCAAAAAGTCCCACTTTCATTTGTGTCATTTTTTTAAGGCCAGTAATCACAGCAGAGCAGCATTTCTAACTTTTGAGTCATCAGCAGCACAAATAAAGCTTTCACAAATTGCAATAATTTCTCATCAAGGCTTCCCTACAGAGAAAAAACCACAAATTAACACAGTGTCACGTATCAGAAATCCAACACTGCTACAGAACATTTTGGGGAATAAAAGAAATTGTGGAAAACAAAGCAGATCATCTGACGGAAAGAGGAGAGCGAAATGGAGCCACAATTCTGCAGCAGCTCCAGGCACTCCTGGAATTTTCCTGGAGCAGAATAAACCTCCTCCATTCACAGGCTGCCAGCTTTTCCATGGAAAAACCCTGGGAAAAGCTGCTCCTGCGTAGGGGGCTCCAAATTTGTTCCTTTCTGAGTTTGAGGGAAAACTCTCCTCATTCTGCAGTGGCAGAGAAGAAATTGGAGTCTCCTGTTTTGCACCACAAGTGTTTCTGCACTTCCTCATTTTTACCTCCTCCTAAAGGACTCTGTCCAGTCAGGATTATAGGGCAGAGTGGGGTTTATTCAATATTACATTTTCTATGGGATGTGTGATTTGGATATTATCAGAGTTGAGTCTCACTGAGTTAGGAGCTCAGAATTTGTGGACTAGGATGGTTCTGTGTTTTATTGGATCTCCACCAGCTCTGCATCCATCACAGACCTTCTGCCCCAGAGAACAATGAAGGGGAGTTGACAACGATCCCCACGAGGGGCACACAGAGAAGTTAAAAACACCTTGCTGCCCACAGAGCTGCCCCCACAGCCACAGGTGTGTGAGCAGAGGTGCCAGTCCCGTGCTGTTATCCCAGGATTTAGGAACGGGATTCACCCTGATGGCAGCCAAAGCTGCAGAGACAAAAGCAGCCCCAGCAGGGCAAGGCCAGCCCTCTGCTGAGCGGGGCTGCAGCTCACCCCTCAGTAAATCCTGCTCTGGAGGAGGCTCTGGAACAGCCTGGGGATGTTCCAGGTCTGCAAAGCAAGAATGAAGGGGAAAAATAGATTTTCATCTCCTCAGAAGTGAAACCTCGTCCTTAAAATGCCAATTCCTCAGGAACTGCTGCTGCAAGTGAGAGACCCAGCTTGGTTCCACCCGTTTTCTGCCCCAGCCAGCCTGGAACCCAGCGCAGCTGGGCTGCTCCTTTATTTTCTGCCACGATGAGCGAGGCACACAGAAAGGTCTCTCTGTTCCTCACCAAGCCTAGCAGGAGGGAGCAATCCAGAAATGCACAGGAGGGAAAGAATTCCTCGCTGTGACTCCGTGTGGGTGCCCCTGGGGGCTCTGGGGTGCCTCTCTCCCCCCAGACAGGTCATGAGCAGCTCCAGCTGCGAGGCTCGGAGCAGGGCCCTGGGAAACTATCACTTTTTTCATTCTAGAGCTGCTTTTTCAATGTGCAGAGAAGGAAATCTAAAATTTAAAAAGTATAGTATAAAATTATAAAATGAAAAGGAAATTTTCAAAGGACAGGGCTTAACCAGAGACTTTCCAGGCAGATTCCTGGGGTGCCCTGCATCCACCTTCTGGGCACCTGCTCCCCTCCCAAGGCTGAACACAGCCCCCAAAACAGGAGTTAAGACCCAGAGCTCCACAACTACTGGAACCCCACCAAAGGAGAGGATTTTTACAAATCAGCCAGTAAATGAACTAATAATATTGGGGGGAAAAAATAATTCTAAAAATTTTAATCAGTTTTAATTAATTTTAATGAAAAAAATCTTATTCTTGATTATGGTGTAGCTCTATTTATCCTGATTCATTTGGTACTTTTGAATGCAAAAGGTGGTCAGAAAAACATGGAATTTTAGCAGACGGATTAATAAATTCGATTGAGAAATGGAGAGGAAATCCATTTTTTGGGCACTTTGGTGAGTGCCTGCTGTCCCCTCAAAGCATGTGTGGGAATATCCAACTATTTATGGCTGTGCACCACTGAAGGGGAAACCCCCCAAATCCCCAGGAAGCAATAAGGAGCACACACACAGCATTCCAAACCCTCAGTAACATTTGCAGCCTCGAGAAATTCCCCAGCAGGGACCCCAGGCTGCTCCAAGGCACGGGGAAGAGGAGTCCTCCTCCAGAACATGGATGGGCAGGAACAGCACTCCAGGTCCTGGAGAAACTCCAGCCCTGCGTGGGCCCTGTGTGTGCTCCACGTGGAGCTGGCCAGGAAAGGGACACGGCCAGGAAAGGGACAGGGCCAGGAAAGGGACACGCCAGGAAAGGGACACCATGCCCACAGAAAGGGACACTGCCATCTCCAGGAAAGGGACACAGCGCTCACAGAAAGGGAAAGGGACATGGCCACTGCCAGGAGAGGGACACGGTGCCCATGGAAAGGGACACGACCACCGCCAGGAAAGAAGAGACTCATGGAAAGGGACACAATGCTCATGGAAAGGGACACTGCCATTGCCAGAAAAGGGACACAGCGGCCATGGCCATGGAAAGGGACACAGTGGCCATGGAAAGGGACACAGTGGCCATCGCCAAGAAAGGGACACGGCTCTCATGGAAAGGGACAGTGCCACCGCCAGGAAAGGGACACAGTGCCCATGGAAAGGGACATGCCATTGCCAGAAAGAGACACGGGACATGGTACCCATGGAAAGGGACACTGCCACCGCCAGGAAAGGGACACTGTGCCCACAGAAAAGGACACTGTGCCCACAGAAAGGGACACGGCCATTGCTAGGAAAGGGACATGCCATCGCCAGAAAGAGACAGGGCGCTCATGGAAAGGGACATGGTACCCATGGAAAGGGACACAGGCATTGCCAGGAAAGGGACACAGTGGCCATCACCAAGCAAGGGACACGGCTCTCATGGAAAGGGACACTGCCATCGCTACGAAAGGGAGACAGTGGCCATGGAAAGGGACATGGTGCCCACGGAAAGGGACATGCCCACCGCCAGGAAAGGGACAGGGTGCCCACAAAGCCCCACCAGAGGCGGGCAGCCGCGCTCCCGGCCCCCCGCCAAAGCCAAAGCCCCTCGCTGCCCCCGATAACATGGCAGGCAGCACAAACGGAGTAATTACCAGAATTTCATTTTCATTAACTAATAAACCCAGGAAAACAATTTGAGTATCTGAATGTCATTTTTCAAAGGAAAATAAACTGTAAACATTTGAATAACATCACAGCAGGGATAATATACCTAAGGAAACCTATTGAAATATGCTGGAGAATTCCTCCTCTTTCATCACATTAAAACTGCAATTGACTGTAAACCTCCTACCACTCTCCGCTGAGACTTTAATTGTAAAGATTCCTGTTACACATCATATTAGAATTTAGTTAAAATTGTAGAACACATTATTTCCAATCAGACAGCCAACCATCACTCACAAAGATTTTTAAAAAGGTGATTAATAATTCATCTCAGATAAGGAAAAGATCTATATTTATACCATCTTCTCAGCCACCATAAACTACCTGACAATTGTTCAGTAATGATGCCCAGTAAATTCTTTAAAATGGTAATTTGTCATTCTGTCACTTCATTTGTGACCTAAAATTCCTCACTTGAGGCATCATCAAATAAATTAATCACTTTCCAGGATCCATTTCTCTGTTCTGCACGTTATTATGCCCAGGCTCTCTTGTGTTTCTCTTCATTTACATATATTTAATGGCTCAGCAGTGGTTCACTATGGCACATAACGCACACATCTCATTACAGGTGAAATATTCTAACTGCCACTATCACTGGGAAAGAAAATAACTCTCCCAATTTAATTTTCCTGATGTAACAAAACCATGATTCTTCACTATGAAATGTTGATGCCATCCATCAGTCACAATCAATAAAATCATCATGGAAGTACGCCTTCTCCAGCATCATCCCCTCAGCCTGGGATTATTTGAGGGAGGTAATTAAACTCATAATATGTAATGAATGTAAATGAAGAAAAAACCCCCGTGTTCTCCCTCTAACTACGCTTATTTTACTGCTTTGATTTAAAGTATTTTTACATCTCCCAATCTATGAAATACACAAAGCCCTGAAGGAAAGGCATCACAAGTACAGTAAGCATCAATCAATACATATAATGACTAATTAAAAAGGAACATATTTTAACATTAAAAACCCACCAAATGCTGTTATTTATCGATTTTTCATTTAAAATGATGCATTCCCCCTGGACTAATATATTTGCTGTCTTTCTGAAATATAGATTATAGGACACTAATTTTAGATACTGTTGCTTTGCTAAAAAAAAAAAAAACAAAACAAAACAAAAAAACCCACAAAAACAACCCACCCCAAAGCGATTTTGTGTGTCCCTCATCCCCCAGAACCATTTAAAAAGCCCAGATACCAGACATGCAAACTACTCCTGTGCTGGAGAGAAAACCTTAATCATTCCAGTCTCATCTCTGTGCCTGAGCTCATATAAGTCAAGAATGAAAACAGGCGCTTAGAAATGATAACTTTGAAGGAAGGCCACAAAAAAGAAGAAGAAAAAAAAGAGGTTTAGAGCAATGTTTTGCCATAAAGAGCAGAAAGGCATCATCTCTCTTGTAAATGTTCACACATTTGGGTTTTATTTAGAAGCACAATGAGTAATGCTCCTCTCGTGATGGGGAACCCAAAGGTACCAGAAGTCCGGGGGGCTGCTCCATCCTGGAGCACGGGGCGTGGGGAGGATTTCCCTGAGCACGAGGAATGATCCCCATGCTCCCAGCCATGGCTTCAGGGGCCATTTCATCACCTCACACAGGGAATGGATCCCTGACAGGGAGCACGGGGGAAAGGGGAATGGTGGAGGAGGTGGGAGCGGGCTGGGCCAGCAGCCTGCCCCGGCTGGAGGGATGCTGCTCTTGCAATGAAAAGCTGTTCTCAAACCTGAGCACCTCTGCCCAGCCCTGGAGATGGGAGCTCTGCTGACCCAGCTCCAAGGGCAGGGAAGGGGAGCAGCAGATCCCCTCCGGGCAGCATCACCATCCCTGGGGCACCCAGCCCTGCACAGCTCTTTGGAGCTGCTCTACCTCAGGATGGAGCAGGTGAAACATCTGGGAAGAGTTTAGAAAGGCTGAGATAAAATCTGCGAAAAGAATGCACACCAGGAAAGAATTATTTTTAGTAACTATTAACCCACAGCTGTGCACCAAACTTCTGCAGCACATAAAGGAGCTGCAGGCACGGGGAGCTGGGGTTATGAAACCCCCAAATATTTCAGGGGTTATAAAAGCCCCTAAGATGTATGATTTTATGTTAAAGGTTATTTCCCAGCTGGAAGGTATGCCCAGAGAGGGGCCCCGGGGGTGCTGCTGGTCCGGAGGGGATGGGACCCCCAAACCCAGAGGGGCACAGCGGGCAGGGACATGGAAACACCCCACTGCACCCCCAGCGCGGCAGGGACACCAATTAGCGCAATTAGCGCCCGGAGCACTGTGCCTCCGGCAGGCAGGGGTGGGAGGGAAGGAGGGATCGCCTCCCGTGGGTGATGCTGCCCAGCAGCTCTGCACTTCAGCACTTTCCTGGGAGCCCGGCGCCACCTCTGAGCCCTCCAGAGCCGGGAAAAGGGGAAATGGAGGAGGGAGGCAGCCGGGAACCGCAGACCCCGACAGGCACTGAGCACCCCTGGCTCCCGGGGAAATAAGGGAATTCACTCCGCAGCTCCTTTCCCCAGCAGAGATAACACCAGAGCACCTCGCTCCCATTAACCTCTCGCTGCTGGGACAGGGAGCCAGGCTCTGCAGGAGCTGATTGCCAGGAATGGGGGATTTCTCCAGGGAACTGTGTCCTGCAGCTGCCAGGGGCTCTGGGATTATTCACCTGTACAGGGGCACAAACCCCACAGCACCAGGATTATTCACCTGTACAGGGGCACAAACCCCACAGCACCAGGATTATTCACCTGTACAGGGGCACAAACCCCACAGCACCAGGATTATTCACCTGTACAGGGGCACAAACCCCACAGCACCAGGATTATTCACCTGTACAGGGGCACAAACCCCCAGCTCCTCTGGGAGCCCGGGCCAGGCCCTCACCTCCCTCACAGCAAGAGCTCCACAGCACCCACCCACCCTGCCCTGCCCTTGGAGCCATTCCCAGGATTTTCCCCTTTTCCCTGATAACTGCTGGTGTGTGGGGCCTGTGAGGGACACCAGACCCAGCAGGTTCTCCTCACAGCCAGGATGAACTTGCTCATAATGTCTGCTGAGATGACTGTGACTCATTTGGATAGCTCACGAGGTGGCTTTGTGACGAATATTGTGGTTTGTACATGAGAAGTCTGTTACCTGCAGTATTTGTACTCTTTAAATTCTTTAATACCTGCTGAGATCCCCAACAGATGCCAGAGTGCACACGGGGGTGAAGATGTTGTGCAAAAGGATCAACATTAAGTTCAGTCTGGCAACTCTGCTCTGCTGATGGAAACTACTTCAACACCAATTAGAGGAGGCATGTTTTAATTCTGTTTCTTATTTCCCTACATCACCCTGGAATTACACCAGCTTTCTGCTTAAAAAAATTAAATATGGTTAAGTTTATTTTTTTTATAAGGATTTGCCTGGTGAGAACTTCAAAAGTGCTGGAGGCAAAAGCAACCTGACACAAGGGAATGAAACAGCTGATGTGAAGCCAGCTGGGTCAAGCTCAGGGATGTGGGATTCTGTGAGCCTCAGCTGCTCTGGGGTCCTGTCCCCATTGTTCCCCAGGACCTGCCACCCCCTGGCTCCCCTTAGCCCACAGATTCTGCCCTTCACAGCCACAAAAAAAAAATCCTCCAACACATTCGTGCCCAAGAAACACAGCCCTGGTTGTGTTGATGGGCAGAGTCCCCAGACAGGAATGCCACCACCTCCCGCTGCTGCCCACTGAGGGTTTCCAGTAAATCCCACCCAGACGGAGCCCTCTGCTGCCCTGCAGCCCCTCTGGGGCAGAGACAGACCCCAGCGGGGTGGGTGGGGGTCTGGGTGGGCCTGCTGGGGGAATGACCCCCCAGGAGCCCCGAGCTGTCCCACCTGCGGGTGAGGACCTGAGCTCTGCAGGGTCCAGCAGCACAGCCCATCGATCTGCTGCTCCCCAGCCAAGCTGACTGCTACATCTGTTCTGTGAGAAAACATACATTCTGCCTCCAGTACAATCACTGTAATTAAAAATTAACATGCATTAATTGTTGGAGCTGATGTAAACAGCTGATGTTCCACTTAGCCCTGTCTTCTGTACATATCATTAGGCAAAGCCAAATATTGTTAAGTAAACAGGCAACACTTACAAGAAGAAATAGAAAACTAATTCCAACTAAATAAATTGACAACACCGTGCAAGTAATATTAAAACAGTTGGGATAATTATTAGGCTACTGGACGAACAGAGGGAAAATCACGGAAGACATATTTAATTGTTTGAATCTCATCTCCCTAAATGTATTTAGGCACAGTGTGAAACCCAATTTAACTGGGATGCGGAGGCAGCTTTTTCCCAGAAACAGGATGTGCGATATACTGGGGGAATAAAAATACAAGTTGGAGCTTGATGTGCAGGTAAAACAAACAACTTCTGAAATGCAGCAATTTCTGCCAACTGCTTCAGGAGCCGCCGGTCTCCAGAGAAATTCAGGCTGGTTATGCAATGCAAAAGGTTTTTTCTTCCTCAGCTACATCTGCAGAACCGGCGGCAGTGCCGGTGGGAGCTGCATGCAGCCACCAGGAGAAGAGCACGCTCCTGAGCAGTTCCTGCCTACTTTTCATCGCTGTTATTTAAATGTCAGAGCAGAGCCGTCGCTCCAATTTGTACACAGAAAGCAGCAGCCCGAGCCCCACGAGCGAGCTGGCTCAGATCTGGGCCTGGAGCTGCATTGCCTGGGGGGTGTCAGCTGCTGGTACCCCCAGGCTGCTCCTGCGCTGGGTGCTGCCCTGCCAATCCCAGCCCTGGCCCCAGACTGCGCCAGGCTGAGCTTAAAGGGCACTCTCGGGGAGGGGAGCTGCAAACACAGCAGCAGCATCCTCCTGCTGCACCTCCCTGTCACCCCGGGGCTGTCTGAGCCCCCGGGGGCTGGGCAGGCTCAGGGCCATGGTCACCTCACATCCCTGCCCTGCACGGGAGCAGCCACACAGCACTCAGAGCTCAGGGACAGCACACGTCCTGCCAGGGACACGCCAAATCCAGGGGCTCCCACCGCTCAGCTGAGCCAGGAGAGAGGAAATTGCGGCTTGGTCTGAAAAAAGCCAAAATCTGTTTGTTTGCAAAAATCAGCTTTGAGTGGAAACACCACCAAGAGTTTTCTCTTTTAACAGACAAGATAAATAGTGTCCGATGACTGCCACTGAGGAATCCTGCTCATCCCCTCCAGCATCACTTCCACACCTTCCTGTCACAGGCTTTTCTCTGCCACATGCATGAATCCACCCCCAGAAATGCAACTTCTACCTCATCCCCTTGACTTTTATATCCACAAGACCTGAGCTGTGTTGCTTTGGATAATTCCGAAACCTGCAACCATCCTCCTGCTTTCTTTGGGGTTTTTGGTTTTGTTTTTCTTGCCAGGAGTTGTGTGAAATGCAAAAGCCCAACCCCAGCTCGGTTTGAAGGGCAGGCCCTGGGCCTCTCCTTCAGCAAATGCCATCAAATCCCAGCAATTCCTCTCCCTCCTTGGAATGGAAAGGGCAGGGAGATCAGAGAACATCCTGAACTGGAAGGCACCCACAAGGACCATTGACAAGAAGGCTGGATGAGGCTGGAAAGAAGCCTCACAGCCAGGAATGCTGGAATGATGGGCCAAAAGCCACCACAGCAGCACAAGGCACACAGCTGGTGTTACCCACGTGTTCTTAGGAGCATTACAGGAGCAGCGGGAGAATCCCATGAGAGTTCAGGAACTGGCCCCATGGGAAGCAAGTCCATAGGGAAACTCTCCTTAGGGACAGTGTCTGCAATTGGCTGGGACAGCCCCGAAAGCCTTTGGGGCAAAACAAGGTGCTGCCTGTCCCAAAATCAACCCATCCCCACCAACAGCATCAAGAAAAGTCGGCTGCACTTTGTGTGAGCAGCAGAAATAAAATGCTGCCAACAGAGGATGCAGAAGTTCCAACACCATATTTCAGTTTTGTTGGTCAGTTCACATTTTAATGCTGGCAAAACCTTTCAGTGCCTGTTGCAGACTCAGTTTTTAACCAAGCCCCCCTGGTTTTCCAGGCCCACCACCCCTCCCAGCTGAAGTTGCCTGCCCTGAAAGCCCTGGAAGGTTCACAGCACTGCTCAGCTGTTTCATAACAATATCAGGCTCATGATGAACCAAATGAGTTCTGATTTGTGCTATTTAATGTCCTAATGGCTTGACTAGTTAGGTAGATAATTACACAGTATGATTTATCCAACCCATTTATAAATATTTATAATAATGGATAGATTAACCTTTGGGATTTCTATCCTGCAGTCCCTCGGTGACGGGGATCTCTCCATGGCAGCGGCGATGGCAGAGCCTGGGAGGGAGCAGCGGGGTGGGGATGGGGCTGTGGGGACACTGGGGTGGGAGCACGGGCTCATGGGGACACTGGGATGGGAGCATGGGTTCGTGGGGACACTGGGATGGGAGCATGGGTTCATGGGGACACTGGGATGGGGCTGTGGGGACACAGGAAAGAGGCCGTGGGTTCATAAGGACACAGGGATGGGAACACGGGCTCATGGGGACACAGGGATGGGGCTGTGGGTTCATGGGGATACAGGGATGGGGCCACGGGTTCATGGGGACACTGGATGGGGCCATGGGGACACAGGAATGGGGCCATGGGGACACAAGTTCATGGGGACACAGGAATGGGGCCATGGGGACACAAGTTCATGGGGACACAGGAATGGGGCCACCAGGATGGGGATGGGGCCATGGGGACACAGGGATAGGAGCACAGGTTCATGGGGACACTGGGATAGGAGCATGGGGCCATGGGGACACTGGGATGGGGCCATGGGGGCAGCGGCCAACACCCCAGGCCAAGGGTCCCCACTGACACCTCCTGCTCCCCTCCAGGAGCTCTGTGGGAGACAAGCACATGCCCAATCCCATTTCATCAGGACAAGGACGCCCAGAGGGGCCCAGCTCTGCTGCAGGGCCTTTGGGACCAGCTGTGCCACGGGACTGTCCCCAAGCAGCTCCCCTGGCAGCGGGGCTGGTCCCTCCCCGCCGGGGCACCCGGGGGTGGCACGGGCACACGCCAGGGCGGGCCCAGGCTGGCCCGGCGGGTGACACTGAGTCACAGGGCACACAAGTGACACATTGTGGCACTGCCACCGCCGCAGCGGGACGGGAACGCCAACGCCGCGGCCCTGGGACAAAGGGACAGTGTCTGCTGGGCCCGAGCAGCGGCTGCGCCTCCCAAAGCAGCACAGCCCGGCCCCCCCGACAGAAAGTCTGCTTAGAGCAGGAAAATGTGCTAAAAACACACGGCAGACAGAGAAGGAGCCATTCCAGGAGTGACCGCCTGGACCTGGCCCAGGCTGCGCCCATCTCACCTCTGAGCACAGAGCAAACTGCAGAGCTGCACCCCACAGCCCAAAGGGACTCCTGCTGCCCAGCCAGCAGCTGTGCCACGCAAGAGGAGACACGAGTCCTGGCACGCACAGGGGAAGACCCTTCCTGACACCACTGAAGTATTTGATATTGATCATTGCCATGCCCTGCTCCTGGCAGTGGTGCTCAGTGCTGGAAATGGTGATCTCCAATACTCTGCAGTGTCTCTCTTCACTCAAAGAGCATCACGATGTTTAGATTACCAGGACTCTTTATATAAAACTACATGGGAAAAAAAAACAAACCAAAACCAGTAGTGATACAAAAATAATAAGTAGCACGAATACTCAGGTTTTATATTTCTGGGATTTCCCTAAAAGGCAAAAATCACTTTCAATCTCTGAGGCTGAGCTGCAGCACTTATCTTTTCTATTGACTGCTTAAACAGAAATTCATTGTGTAAGCCATTAAATACACTTTTAAAAAAGTACAGCACTCAAAGTGAAATCTTTTAAGATTTTTTTATCAGAAAAATTTGACAGAATAAATGTGGGACTTAAGAGCTCATTGTCACATGCAAGTTATCACATCTATTTAAAAAAACCCCAACAATTATTTGCAAAATGCGTCTGCATCCCAGACCAGCAGTGAAATAGGAAATAGGGAACTACCCCAGTCTGCCAGGAGGGAAATCCCGACTTCATGAGGGATAATTTCTGTTTGAAACCAGGGCTCGGTCCCTCCAAGGGCTGCTCAGCCACCCCCACCCACCTCCATCGCTGGGGTTTGTGTGGAGCCACAGCTGGGCAGGGAAGGGAGAGGACTCAGATTGCTCGGGGATTGCCAGGGATTCACTGATGAAGATCTCGGTTGCCTTCCAAGGGTCCGAGAAGCACGACAGCAGCCCTGTTCCTGATGGGGACAGCATCAGAAACCACCCTGAGCTGGACAGCACCCCCGGGATCACTGATCCAACCCCTGTATCTGCACAGACACCCCAAATTCCCACCCTGGGAGCAGTGTCCAAACCCTCCTGGAGCTCTGGCAGCCTCGGGGCTGTGCCCGTGCCTTGGGCAATGCCCAGCCACCATAAAGTCCAGACCCTCAAGGGTTCATAAGAAATGAAAACTCCTCTAGAGCTAACTTGCCTGGCTACTGACAGAGTTAAATAATTGACAGCAACCCCAACACCCTGACAAATGCAGACAGCTTTCTCAGGGCACGGCTCCAGAGCGGTGCCGAGGAGGAGCAGCAGCCAAAGCCTTCCTCAGCCGACCCCACCTCCCTTCCCGGGCCGGGAGCCCCCCGAGCCCGCACAGCCGCCCTGCCCTCTCCTCTCCTCCGGGCTCTGCGAGCCCCGCAGGGCTCAGCCCGCCCGGGGTGCGGGGATGGAGCCGGGACCGCTCGGGGATGGAGCCAGGGATGGATCCGGGGATGGGGCCGGGGATGGGGCCGGGACCGCTCGGGGATGGGGCCGGGGATGGAGCCGGGATGGAGCCGGGACCGCTCGGGGATGGGGCCAGGGATGGAGCCAGGGATGGATCGGGGGATGAGTCCGGGATGGAGCCGGGGATGGGGCTGGGACCGCTCGGGGATGGCCCCGGGGATGGGGCCGGGACCGCTCGGGGATGGGGCCGGGGATGGAGCCGGGGATGGGGCCGGGATGGGGCCGGGAGCAGCAGCAGCAGCAGCAGGAGGAGGCCGGGCAGTGCTGCAGAGCACGGGGGGGATGAGTCCGGGATGGAGCCGGGGATGGGGCTGGGACCGCTCGGGGATGGCCCCGGGGATGGCCCCGGGAGCAGCAGCAGGCCGGGCAGTGCTGCAGAGCACGGGAGGCACGGAGCAGCGGCGGGGCACGGTGCAGCCGCCTCTGTGCCCCACTGCCCGCGGGCACGGACAGCGCCAGCCCCGGGGACACGGGCACTGCCACAAACCCCAGCGGGCACGGACAGCCGGCTCACCTGGGCAGGAGCCCCAGGGGACACGGAACAACAGGTACTGCACAGTGCACCTGTAGCCAGCGCTCTGGGAGAAAACCCACGGGATAAAGAGAAAAAACGCTTAGTGAAGGAATGCACACCTCCGCAGTGCCACGGAATCCTGGAACGGTTTGGGTGGGAAGGGACCTCACAGCTCACCCATCCCCACCCCTGCCATCCCAGGGACACCTCCCACCATCCCAGGCTGCTCCAATTCCCAGTGTCCAGCCTGGCCTTGGGCACTGCAGGGATCCAGGGGCAGCCACAGCTGCTCTGGGAATTCCCAATGTCCCATCCATGGCTGCCCTCTGGCAGTGGGAGCCATTCCCTGGCTCCTGTCCCTCCCTCCCTTGTCCCCAGTCCCTCCCCAGCTGCTGGTGTCCCTGCAGAGCCCAGACATCCCTGATGCTGTCCCTGGGCTCAGTCCCATCCCTGCCCCAGTGCCACAAACCCCAGCTCAAGGGGAGGCCGTGGCACTGCCCAGCCCCTGCCCCTGGGGACATCCCAGTGTCCCAGTCCCAAAGGGATTGTCACCACGTCTGTGGACACATCCCACTGTTAACAACATCCCACCTCAGTGCTCCTTGCCCTGGGGAGAGGTCCCACTCACATCCCAGGGCTTCGGGGCACCTCCGGCCTTTCAGAGTAAATAAATCCCTGCCACTGTAATATCCTCAATGTGACCAAATTCTTCACTAAAGCTGCAAACAAAACACGCCACTCCCAGGACAAATAATTGCCTTTGTTTTCATCATTTTGTCTGTGCATCGCAGGCAGCTGGAGAACAGTGTGAGTTTTTCTGATCTATAATCAGACAGTTCATAAAAATCCTAATGGAAATGAAGATTTTGCTATTTGGAGTGGTCAAATTTCCATTTTCAAACACATCACATTTTAAAACCCAGGTTGGCATTTTGGTTTGCTGAGAGTTTTAGGATAATAGCAAATTACACAGAAAATCTACCAATTCTTTGTCAAGTGAACTATGCAAAAAGGAACCATTAGTTCATAGTTCACCTGTGAGAAGGGAAGACATCCTGAATAATAATTTTGCCAGACTACGAAGGGCATTTATTCACAAATAACGCTCCCATCTCCAGAGCTCAGACCGCCCTGCTGTCCGTGAAACCTCTGTGCTCACCTTCCACAAAAGGCACGTTTAAACAGATTTATTTTCCTCGCTGGAAGCAAACCCAACCATCCTGGATGAGGCTGGCTTAGACCAAACACCTCCCAGGACTGGCTCAAGGCTGCAGAATGGGATGAGCTCCTGGAGAGCCCATCCTGCCCAGGGAAAGGAGCATCTCCATCCCCCAAGCCCGGCAGCAGGGCTGGGGAAGGGCTGTGGGGCAGAGCCCCTGTCCCTCCCTGCTCGGGGTGTCCGTGCTCTCATCAACAGGCTGACCACAGGTGTCAGAGGGCAGCTCTCACTCAGATTTCCTCCCCTCTGGCCTTTGCTTCTCCTCCTGCTGAGGCTGGAAAAGGCCCAAGCAGCCGAAGCACTGCAGGCCAACAGAAAGGGATTTTATCCTGTGCAAAAGTAAAAACTCTGCAGCACTGAGGAGGCTCCAAGCCAGAGCTTTGGGTCCTGTTATTTAGGAAATGAAAACTCTACCTGGAGCAGGCTCAGAAGGGAAGCTCTGGAAGCCTGGTGAGGTGAATTAATCCACTTTTCCTCCCCCCAGCAACAGTGCCCGAGGCACAACCTGACACAGAAGTGCCTGTGCCTCTCGCTTTGAAGGCAGCGTGGAAAGGGAGCCCCATGGGGATCTGCTGTGTTTGTTACAGCCCTGGGACAGGCTCAGCTGTAAATACATTTACTGGGGCTTTGGGGAGCTCCAGGCATCTGAAACGGGCTGTTTGTAACAAAACTGTGCTCCTGTGGGGCAGGGCTGGGGTGAGCTCTGACTCACCTCCCTGCAGTTTGTGTGACACAGGAGAGCACTTTTGTTACTGTCTGAGGACACAGCCTGGGCTGCACCAGGAATCTGCACACTTTTCCATTTGTTTGCCTGTAACTGCGAGGAAAGCACTGAATTCCCAGGGATAACTTCCCGGGGGTCTCCCCAAGCACACAGTGGTTGCCAGCCCTGGCTGGGTGTGCTTGGACCAGGGGATGCTGAACTGGGCAGAGCAGCTCCCCTGGAAAATTCCTCCAGGACCACGGAGTCCAACCATGCCCAGCCCTGCCCGTGTCCCCTGTGCCACGGCCACAGGGCTCTGAAATCCCTGCAGGGATGGCACTCCAGCCCTCCCTGGGAGGGAATTGTCCCAGGTTTGCAAGCTAAACCTCCCCAGCACAGCTGGAGGCTGTGTCCTGTCCCCTGGGAGAAGGGAATGAGAGCTCACTGGGGAACCCCACCTCACTCCCTGCTCTACAGCCCTCAGAAATGCAAGGCACAGAGTGAAAAGCACTGCACAAGCCAGAGAGAAATCAGCTCTGCATTTCTGCCCCCTCCCCATAGACTGCACTGCTCAAAATCTTCTTTAACAGCGGAACCAGCCTCCAAGGCTGCCAGCTCCCAGGCAGGTGAGGCCCAAACACCAACTCTGACCATCAGACCTGTGGAGATGTTTTACAGGGGCACAGAGTACAGAGAAATTACAGATTAATTAGATAACCTTCCCCCTGAAGCCCAAACCCTCATGAGTAAAGGCCAGCCCAGAGCAGGCCGGCAGATAAAATCTTACTGCACCCTGAAAAACCAGCATCCAACACAACAAGCAATGCAGTCTGAGCTGCTCCTTAGCTTCACAGCAGCCCACATTCTGAGGTTCCCAGGCACCACAGGCTCAGGGACTCACCCTTAACACAACCTCAGGGCCCAGAGGAGCAGCCAATAACCCAGCCACGGGAAGCACCCACACACTGCCATGTACAAGGGAGCACCAGCTCAGAGTGGGGAAAACAGAACGGGTGAAGCACAGAACGGGTGAAGCGTTATAAATCTCATTTTGCCACCACAAGGGCTTCTAACCATCCCAGCCAGCAGCAGAGCAGAGCCAGAGTCCCCCAGCCCTGTGCAGTGCTTCAGCACCCAGCAGCTCCTCCAAGGCAGGACCTGAACCCAGCCCAGGGGTGCCAGGGCAGCACAGCCCTGACCCAGCTCCCCTGGGGCCTTTGGAGCCAACAAAAAGTGACTCTGACTTGCTTTCCACCAGAGCCAAGCAGAACACGAGCTCCCAAAAACACATATCTACACAAAAAACAGCTTTTAAACAGACTTCTTGACTGGTTCTTTCCAAAAAACAGCCCACAAATAAGGACAAACATTCCATAGCACAATAAGGAGCTTACCTGACTCCCCCCATGCCCAGGACTGCTCCTAAACCACTGCGCCCTGCCCTCCTGGAGCTGCTCTGCTGCTGCTGAAGGAATTGTGGGGTCCCTCCTCCCCCAGGAGCTCCTGCAGGTGGTCCCACTCAGGTCGGGAGGGGGTGGCACTGCCACCACCTGTGGGCTCAGCTGGGGCAGCTGCCTGCAGCCCGATGGGGCTGCCCGCAAACAAACACGGGCACGTAAAAGCCCTTAAAAGCCTCCCAAACTGTGACCCACTTCAGGAGCCCCAGAGAAATCAATACAGCTTAATGCCTCCTTGCTGATCATTGGATTTCGCCAAAAAAAAATCCAATTTTGCACCTCCTAAAGTTCCTGAACAAACACAATTTTGTACAAGTTAAGTAAATGTTTGAAATCCTGATCTTTGGTGGTTTTGGTTTGTTTGTTGTGGTTTGTTTTTTGGGGTTTTTTTTCACAATGGCCAATCCCTAGGAAGTATAGAGTTTAAAAAAACTCCCTTTCCCTGGGTTGTTTAGGGTTTAACTGGTGCCATTGCCAGAGAAAAGCTGGGATTAGGGTTTAACAGGTGCCACTCCCATGGAAAAGCCAGGTTTAGGGTTTAACTGGTGCCAATGCCATGGAAAAGCCTGGTTTAGGGTTTAACTGGTGCCAATGCCATGGAAAAGCCAGGTTTAGGGTTTAACTGGTGCCCTTGTCATAAGCAGGCTGTGTTTAAAGTTTAACTGGTGCCATTGCCAGAGAAAAGCTGGGATTAGGGTTTAATGGGTGCCATTGCCAGAGAAAAACTGGGATTAGGGTTTAAATGGTGCCACTCCCATGGAAAAGCCAGGTTTGGGGTTTAACTGGTGCCATTGCCACAGGCAGGCCAGGTTTAGCTTTTAACTGATGCCATTGCCAGGGGAAAGCCTGGTTTAGGGTTTAACTGGTGCCATTGCCAGAGAAAAGCCTGGTTTAGGGTTTAACTGGTGCCCTTGTCATAAGCAGGCTGTGTTTAGGGTTTAACTGGTGCCATTGCCAGAGAAAAGCCAGGTTTAGGGTTTAACTGGTGCCATTGCCAGAGAAAAGCCTGGTTTAGGGTTTAACTGGTGCCATTGCCAGAGAAAAGCCTGGTTTAGGGTTTAGCTGGCGCCATTTGTGAGTCCCTCAGCACTGAGCAGCCGTGTTTGGGTTTCCCCTCTCCCTGCTGAAGAGGATTTAAAGCTCGGTTTTTATTTCAGTGCAGTGGTTAGGCTCGGGAGAGCGATGAGAAGTTGCTAATTTCAGGCTTTAGCTGAAACCCTTTAATCTCCCAAATCAGCGCCGTTTTCCCCTGCAGCCTTTGTCTCATCCCCGCATTCCCACCTGGTCCCAGGTGAGCCCTGCCAGACCAAGGGGGCTCACCCAGGGAACGGGGACTTAACGGGGCTTTTCTCCCCAAATCCCGGCTGGTGCCCTCGGCAAACACCGCAGCGCGCTCGTTTGGGCGCGATAAATAATGGGATATAATTAAAATTCCACCCCGGCGTTGGGAGCAGTGTGATAAACTGTTTGTGAATTGGTAATTCTATTTATTAAAAACAGGGGCATTAATTCTGACACGTTGAATTATAACGCAGACAAACAGATCTTGTGTTTTAATTAAATGCTTCTGTTTGATGAGGTGGTTTTATATTAAGATTTAATACCAGATTCTGCTATTCCTGCCTTAGGTGCTGGGGTGGGATTCCCACAGGAGCGGGAGCGTTCCCATCCCTGGGAATTTGGGAGCTCTGGCAGAGCCCCCCTGGACAGGCACCCCTCCAGGGCAAACAAGGAGGGTCTGCCCTCCCTTTTCCAGCGCCTTTTCCTGCTTTTCCTTCTTTTCCCAGGCTTTCAGGATGCTTCCAGGCTCCTGCCACATCTCTTATTTCCTGCTGCAGAAACAGAGCTGAATATTTTTTTGAAAAACCAACAAAAAACCGACAAAAAACAACCGTACTGCTTTGAGGTTTCTTTCACATTAAGCTACATTTAATATTCATTTCACTTTTTTTTCCTATTAATTAAAAGTAAACCGTGTATTGTATGGTACATTATCCCTCTAACAGCCCCATGTGGAGATCATGAAGTGGAAGACTAATGGTGTAGACTTTAGCATTTAGTTTTAACCAGGATAATTTACATATCTGTGAGAAGAGTCCGAGGCATGTGTAAATAAGCAGAACTCGGAGATATCAGCCCCGTGCTCGCTCTGCTCTGGACTGGAGAGCCACGGGCTGTGCATTTATTCCATCACTCAGCTAATTTAATGAGACTTTATCCAGCATCCATTTCTGCAGAAGACACAAAACTTATTATTAAGGAGAGGCATGTGGCAGTAAGAAAAATGTGTTTGTTTGCTTTTTTATTCTATTACCCCCAAGTAGCAAAGGTGATCCCATTCACTGTTCATTAAAGTTTACCTTTATAATTTATCAAAGGAGCCCGATATCAAGAGCTTTATGCTGAGATTTCAAAATTCGAGACTGATTAAAATTTAATGGAAAAGGCCAACGTTTTGGGGTGGGTTGGCAAGAAAAATCGCTTCCCAACCTGCGAGGAGAGATTTCATTAATGTGCACCTCTATTAGAAGGCACCATAAAAGACATTAGAGGCATGAAAATGGCATTTTCACTTCAAAAATCTCTCTGGCTTTTTTAGCATAAGTTTCAAGGGGAAGAAAGTTGTGCTGGAATTCCAGGAGAGCAGCACTGGCTGGGCTGGGCCTGTTGCAGTGGGAGATTTGACTCGGTGATCCTGGGGGTCTTTTCCAACCTGGAGGATTTTAGGATTTTGGGATTTAGGCATCCCAGCCATCCCTGGCAGACAGGGACACAGCCAGTTCCTCTGAAGTTCACATCAAGAAATGCAGGAATTACCAAGGATGAATGCTAAACATCTGTGTGTGATGTCTGGTCTGATCATGTTATGGAGGAAAAACAAAATAACAGCTGAATTCACAGTTTTGGCAAACTGAAGAATAAGGTGTAATACGGGAGAAAAAATCAAATATGAAATCCGGGTATTTCAAAGCCAGGCAAAGCAGGATTTTCACTGTGTGAAAATGATGTTTTCCTTCCCAATTTGCCTACTGGTGCAGTCTCAAAAATCTTACAAGTAGGGAAGAAGAAGAATTTCCGCTAAGAAGAATTTCCACTAAAGTGATATAATTGAAGTTGTTTCTCTTTTTGAGTTTGCTCAGTGGATTGAGAAATCCAGCACAGACATCACTCCCCGAGTTCTTCTGGACCCGGCCCAGAATTCCCCCACATTTGAGGTGCAAATGCTCCTCAGCTTTCAGGAAGAACCACAACAAATCCTGCTCCAGGTTTTGTGGAAAAGGGTTTGGGTCTGTCCTTCCTCCCAGGCTGAGACCACAGAACATTCCCACAAATCCATTTTCCACCTGGGTTTGCTTTCGTTTCACCTTCTCACCAGTGTTTTTGGAGAATGAATAAAAACCAGTGTAAAGAGAGGGAAACTGAGGGGAGGATGAGCCCTAAAGCCTTTTAATGACAGAGACTGGGCAGAGGTGCAGCTCCATCCCAGGGGGACGCGCAGCCCTCTGGATGTGGCACTTGGGGACACGGGGCAGTGCTGGGCATGGTTGGGCTCCATCTTCTCCGAGGGCTTTCCCAGCCCAGAGGAATCTGGGATTTGCCAAGAGTGCTTTTTCCACAGCCCTGAGCACATTTCTGGGTCTCATTGTCCTCCCGTTGCTCCTGAGCAAGAGGAGAGGCAGCAGAGGTTCCAAGGCTGTCTGTGGGACCTGATCACTCCCAGGAATATCATTAGAATAACAAAAATAACATAAAAATGGCTTCAATTAAAGGCTTCCTCAGTGAGAAGTAATTAAGGGTTGCAGAATCTGGTCTCTGCCCAAACTAACCCAGCAAATCCTGGGCTCTCTGGTGAGGTGAGCAAGGATACTCCAGGACCCCAAATTCCTAAAATTAGCCCTCAGAAATAATTTTCCATAGGTAATATAAAAACAGGGTTTAAACCTGCCAGAGGAAGTTCTAAAAAAGCATGTCTCATTTATTGCAGGGACACTTGGTTGTTCTGCAGCACTGTGCAGTAAATCCCTTGCAAACTGAGAGCTGATGATCCCAATAAGAGGAACAAATTAGAAATAAAAATGAATTAGACCGGTGAGTTAATTTTGTAGTGTGGGGGAAAGGGGGTATTTAGAGGGAAAGGAAAAAATAAATATAATTAATAAGTAGTTTTGACTAGCAGTAGCTGGAACCAGGAGGACAGTGTGAGTCTCTCTGGGAGTGAGAACTGGGTTGGTTTCTGGTCATTTTTCCTGGGGTTTTGCAGGATCTGCAGGGTGCTGGAGCACTGGGCTGTTCCCAGGCACTCTCTCTGTGGACAGGCTCCTGGCGCTGCAGATTTTGGGGCAGTTCCTCTGCAGAGGTGCCCCGTGCCATCCCCGGGCAGGCCCTGCTGCTCCCCAGGGCGGCCGTGGGGCTCTGCCCAGGGCTGGGTGTGCTCAGCGTGGGCAGAGCCCGCTGCCAGCTCCACTGAGCTGGATTACAGACCATGACCAGCGAGCCCTCACATGACAAAGCCTTTGTGTAATTAATATGCAGGGAAAAATGCTCCCTGGACGGCTGCTAAAGCGATTTAAATCATGCACATAAAAAATGTAATCACAAATTTAGCATGGTGGACATTGTAGTCACACTGTGCTTGATTGCATAGAAGGTTCCAAGTGTGTTTTAAATGTCCTTTAAGATTGAGATTAGGACTTGTACTTACAAGATGCATATTAATCTAAAACTCAACATTTTTCAGTGTGGGATCACAGTAGGAGAACATTATGGGCAATAGAGGTTCATTCTAATCCCAGTAGGTAATTACACTTTGAAATAATATTCTTTAATTAAATCTTGTTTGCAGTTGATTGATTTAAACACTAAATCTAAAAACCTAAATTTGAGTTTTTATCAATTTTTGATGCTTATTGCACAGAACTTGGGCTTTAATTGATGTTTCTGAAGTTTTTAAAGCCCTTGTCCACCGTATCCTGGATGAATTTATTGTAATTACCAGCGCCACTCTTGGGCGCTGCCGACGGCTCTCCCTGGATGATTTTTAGTCCTTTAAAGCGTAAAGCGTTCTCCCCACGTTTGGGTGTCAGAGCCGTGCTCCAGAGCTCCTCCTGCTCCCACAAAGGCCCTGCTCCACCCCAGAGCTGCTTCCCGAGCTCTGGGGAGGGGACTCTGCTGTCCCAACACCCGCTGATTGCTGTGCTGGAGAGTGGCACCCACAGGACGGGGCTGGTGGCACCGCGGGGACAAGGGGGACACTTTAGGGACAGTGTCACAGAATTAGGGGCTGGCCTGGGCTGGAGAGGACATTAAAGCTTGTCCCAGCCCTGCCCTGGGCAGGGACACCTCCCACTGTCCCAGGGTGCTCCGAGCCCCTCCCAAGCTGGGACAGCCCGGGACAGTGGCAGGTGTTTATGGCAGGGTGGAACGAGGAGCTTTAAGGTCCTTTCCACCCCAAAGCCCCCCTAGAATTCTCTAATTCTGTTTTCACAAGCACTGTCACTCCCTGAGCTCCCCCTGCCCAGGACAGAGCACAGCAGCTCAGCCCTTTGGGCACCCAGCTCCACTTTGGGGCATCTCTGCAGCCCCGTGCAGAAGGGAGCCCCAGGAGCAGCTCCCTCAGGGTTTGGCCACGAAGGCTTGGACAGCAATTAAAAAGGGCTGTGATTACATGATTGAAACAGGGACAGCCTCATGCACCTGGGGACATGCTAGGACCACAACAGGGATCCACCAGTTATCTGGGGAAAGGGGATGGGAGAAGCACCCCCTTGGCCACCTTTGTAAGGTCCCGATTCCACTTGGGAACGCTTCAGCGGCAGGAGCCTCCACGCTGGGCTGGGGCTGCACACACCCGGAATGTCACCTGGGGCAGGGACAGCAGGGCTCCGGGGAAGGGTGAGGCTCCATCCCCTGCCCACGAGGGCTCACAGGCTCATTTGGGCTCTGGCAGCAGGGGAACGGGTCCCCAGCATGGAATGACCTTGGCACAGGGAGACCCCTGGCACAGAGGGACCCTGGCATAGAGGGACCCCAAAACAGAGGGATCCTGGCACAAAAAGACCCCAGAACAGAGAGACCCTGGCACAAAGGGACCCCAGAACAGAGGGACCCCAAAACAGAGGTAACTCCCAACAAAGGGACCCTGAAACAAAGGGACTCCAGAACAGAGAGACCCTGACACAGAGGGACCTCAGAACAGAGAGAGCCTGACACAAGGGACCCTGGCACAGAGGGACCCCAGAACAGAGGGACCCCAAAACAGAGGGATCCTGGCACAAAAAGCCCCCAGAACAGAGAGACCCTGGCACAGCGGGACCCCAGAACAGAGGGACCCCAAAACAGAAGGACCCAGAACAGAGGGACCCTGGCACAGGGACCCTGGCACACAGGACCTCGCCCTGGGAGCAGGGAAGGCAGTGCCACCATGCTGGGACACAGCGCAGGCTCCAGGAGGGTGCCGAGCTCCGCGCTGCCGCACGTCCCTGGCAAATGACACCCATGAAAGTTTAACTACTCCTCCAGAGGCCTGACCTTTTCCAGCGTGCGAAATTCCACTTCCCGAAGTTGGGGAGTGAGTCAGTGGTGCTGAGGAATGAACTTTACAGACACCCCGGTCTGCGGGGGCTCGGCAGCTCTGCCCTGCTCCAGGAGGACACCGCGGACCTGTGCTACAGAAATGAAATTCATGGTGCTGTGTCCCTAATATCAGAAAATCCACGTCCTGCCGCAGCCGCAGATTTGTCACATCTGAGGCAAAAACAAACGGCTGGGTGGAATGTTTTATTAAGATGACTTCGGCGTGGTGAGAAATGATTAAGTCACTCTAAGAGCAAAGTAAGAGCACGGGACCTCATTCATTGTAACACTAATATTAATCACACAAATAATATAAGTGTCTTACAGTAATCCACATTCCCTTAAAATATACATTATATATCCTGGGGGCAAACAGCAGCACGAGGAACTTGGAATAAATCCCTCAAGCCATAGTGGCCAGCAGAAAGCCATTTATATTCTGACAGATTAATGTATATTTTGTTATGCGTAACAAATGAAAATATTTACAGCACTATCAGAGAGAGCTCAAGAAAAATTAACTCGCACTAATCAATACATTTCAAGCATGAATTCAAATTCTTTCCAAACCCTACAAATGTCCTCCAAAAATTAGCACCAAATAAGCAGGGGTGTTTCTATCAGTTTAACTGTGGGTACTCATTATTGTTTATTTAATCCTAACATTTTTCCCTAAATGAAGTACTCTGACCATGGGCAAGCACTGACCAAAGGCCAAAACCAGGGAAATCAGCTGAGGTTGGAACTGAACAGTTTGGAACTGACCTGCCTGGAGGTCAGCAGGCAGTTAGTCAGCAACAGTCATCACAATTATGAAATTCTTTAAAAAATGGAATTACAGTTTAAAAAAATGGAGCAAAGGAGGCTCAGGGGGACCTGAGCAATCTGAACAATCCCTGACAGGAGGGGACAGCCAGGGGTTGGGAACAGGGAACAGGGACAGGGATAGGGAAAGGAACAGGGAAGAGGGAAAGGAGAGAAAACAGGGAACAGGCAGAGAACAGGGAACAGGGACAGGAACAGGGACAGGAGAGGGAACAGGAACTGGAATAGGGAATGGAGAACAGGAACAGGGAACAGGGACAGGAACAGGAGGAGAGGGAACGGCCCCAGCCAGGGGAGTTTGGGGTGGACAGCAGGAGAGCAGCTCCAGCTCCATCCCTGGAGCCCCAGACACCTCCAGGCAGCCCCAGGGGGGTGAGCAGCCCCGAGCTGTGATTTTGGCAGTGCTGGCACTGTCTGTCCAGGCAGGTCCCTCCCTCAGAGCCCTGCCACACTCCCCTCTTGTATCCAAGGGAGGAGAGAACATTATCACTTCCAACACCACTAAAAATTGACTTTCCTTCTCCTTAACCTATTCATCCCCATCTCCTCCTCCCATTATTCCCAGGCAATTTTGTAAGATGACTATTATGCAAATGCTACAATAAAAATCTTATTTTCTGCTCCCTTTTCAGAGCCCGCTCTGTTTACCTCCATTCTCTCTCCCTGATGGAGTTCTCGACAAAAAGGAGAGAATAAATGTGTCCATTATTGACCCAAGTCTGAGGAAACTCAGCGGGAGGTCACCAACTGCAAAACAATTTACAAATCCCTTCCACCCAGCCTCCCAGCGTGGGGCTGCTGGACTCCCAAAGCTCCAGAATTCCGGGCTCACTTTTCCTCCTGAGCAAGTTCTGCCATTCCCACTGCGACTGCCACTGTCCCCGAGCTCTCCTGGGCCTGGCCCAAACTAACCCTGTGCCAGAGCCAGGCTTTGTCCTTTTTTAAGCCGGAGCTCCTGCCCGGAGCAGCTCCCCAGCTGAGGAATGCTGTCCCCAGGCTCTGCCAGGCAGCAGAAATCCCTTTCCATGGCAGTTTTGAGGCTCTTCCCATCGATGTGCAGTGTGCAGGTCTCCCCAGGAGACCAGCAGAGCCTTCAGGTGTGGCTGGGCTGTGGAGAAGGCAGGAGCAGCCCTGGAGCAGCCCCACTGCCAGCCAGCTCCACCTGTACTCGCCAAATGACAATTACACTAATTACCGCAGCTATGGATGCATTCATTAATGTAAATGAATGCATTAGCTGCTTTTAAACTGCACTTTGGTTAAACTTATGGCCAGCCTAAGGAATGTTTTGCTGGAGCTGATGGTTCTGAGGTGAGCACAGGGACCCAGCCCCTGCAGGGAGCGGGGCCTGACCTTCCTCCCTCCCTGCACACAAGGGACTCCTTTGTCCTCCCTGCTGCTCCTCTCCCTGCCTCTGGGCTCCCACCAGCACCCAGCAGGGCCCAGCGCCGGGAGGGACCCCTGGGAGGGGCTGGGGGGCTCTGCAGCAGCAGGGCAGGAGGGATTTGGGTGAGAAACAGAACCTGTGAGACACGCAGGGGGTCAGCAGGACCCGGGCACGAAGGCTGGGAAGAGCTCTTTGCCATGGGCACTCTCCTTAGGGACAGGAGAGTTTTTCACGGCCCACACCCAGAGCCCTCAGCCCCACAAAGACCAAGCACAGCAGCAGACGCCAGCCAGGGCGGGAGTGCTGAAGAAAATCTGCACACAATTTCTGTTTCTGCAGTGCTCAGGAGATGAGCCCGCTCCAGCTGCAGCTCTGCTCACCTCCTGTCCCAGGGGGAAATCCCAAACCCAGCACCCTCAGCAGCACCGGGGCTGCCCAAAGCCTGGCCTGGGTGGTCCTGGAGGTCCTTCCCCACCTGAAGGACTCAGAAATTCTGCTCCAGGAAGGCCCCAAGGCAAACAGGAGGTGACAGCAGCTTCAGCAGCGCTCCCTGCTCCTCAGCAGGGCTCGGCAATTCCCATTCCCTAAGGTTTGGGGGTTTGTTGGGGTTTGGGGTTTGGGTTTGGTTTTGGGGCTGCCCAAAGCCTGGCCTGGGTGGTCCTGGAGGTCCTTCCCCACCTGAAGGACTCAGAAATTCTGCTCCAGGAAGGCCCCAAGGCAAACAGGAGGAGACAGCAGCTTCAGCAGCGCTCCCTGCTCCTCAGCAGGGCTCGCCAATTCCCGTTCCCTAAGGTTTGGGATGGGTTTGGGGGTTTGTTGGGGTTTGGGGTTTGGTTCTGGTTTTGGTGTGGGTTTTTTTTGTTTTGTTTTGGGATTTTTTGGTTTTTTGGGGTTTTTTTTGTGTGTGTTTTTGTTTGTTTGTTTGTTTTTTGTTTTGTTTGTTTGTTTTGTTTTGGGATTTTTTGGGGTTTTGTGTGTGTGTTTTTGTTTGTTTGTTTGTTTGTTGTTTTGTTTGTTTGTTTTGTTTAGGGTTTTTTGGGGGGAGGGTTTTGTTTGTTTGTTTTGGAACGGTTGGTTGGTGGCTTTGGTTTGGTTTCTGGTTTTGGTTTTTGTTTTGGGTTTTTTTGGTTGGTTGGTTTGGGTGGGGTTTTGGTTTGGTTTCTTGTTTTGGTTTTGGTTGGTTGGTTTGGTTTTTGTTTTGGGTTTGTTTGTTAGGTTGGTTGGTTTGGATTTGGTTTTGGTTTGTTTTGTTGGTTGGGTGGTTGGTTTGGTTTTTGGGTTTGGTTGGTTGGTTTGGTTTCGTTTTTGGTTTTGGTTTGGGTTTTTGTTTTGGGTTTGTTAGGTTGGTTTGGGTTTGGTTTTGGTTTTGTTTGGTTGCTTGGGTGGTTAGTTTGGTTTGGTTTTTGGTTTTGGGTTTGGTTTGTTTGGTTTGGTTTTCAGTTTGGTTTTTGTTTTTCTGTTTTCAGCCAGAGCTGGTGGTTCCCACGTGAGGAAGCCAGGAGCAGTGCTGAGCCAGCCCTGCCTCCTTTCCCGTGGCAGGGAGCGGGATCTCCTGCTCTCCATCCCCCTGCTCCCCTCGGGAGCAGCCGGGGCCGGGATTTTGGGATCTCGGGGGGCAGAGCAGCAGGAAGGCAGTGGGCTGGCGGCTCGGGGGGCTAATATCACCCCCAGCCAGCAGCGAGGTGGAGGCAGAGCTGAGCTCAGGGCAGGCCAGGCTCAGGGCAGGCCAGGCTCAGGAGCTGAGCAGGGCAGCGGAGCCGCGGGGATTCCAATTAGGAGCGGTTTTAGGGACACAAAATTGCATATTCCCTGTCCACACCTTCGCGGCGCTCGCAGAGCAGCCCATTATTAAGCTATTAATCACCTCTCTCAATTAATTGTTCTAAAAGGAGCCGGGCTGCAGCGGTCGCGTTGCAATTGAAAAGCTCACTTGTTTTTGGAAAGGTAAAGTTACAGGCAGTGGCAATTCGAGGGCGCCGAGCCATTAAGCCACTGTTTGGAATCTCAATTACTCTGCGGAAGGATAATTACAAATAAAACAAACTTGTGATCCCACATCAGTGAGAACACTTCTTCCCTGCTTTATGGAATATACAAGCAGTTTTTCATCCACTGGATTTAATTTCCACATGAAAAATTGACCTTAACAGTATGAAGCATGGCTACAAGTAAAAACTGTGTTTTCATTGAAGAGAATAAATGCATTTCCTGAACGCTGGCTGTTACAGCTAATTGATTTATTGGCTCTCCATATAGTGCACTATTGTCTTTGCACTCATGGGACAGGGAAGCTCTTGAGAACAGAACTAAATTCTGCCACAGCAACCTGACAGCTGAAGAGGGTTGGGTTCTATTTTTTTAATAAAATGTGCAAGTGTCTCAGAGCTGGAAGGAATCTGCCCTGCATTGGCACAAACTACCCGGACCCGTGGCTTCCTGAATGATTTTTTTTTTAATCCCATAATATTACTGGGGAGCTGACAGCACTGGGAGCAGGTAATTTTCTTTTAATCGGATTGTTTTTACTGTGAAACGTTTATGTTCAAGCAAATGCACAGTACTACTGAAAGAAAAGAGAGAGGAAATTCCCTTTTTCTTATTTTTCTTTAAGGCCAGCAGTCCTAAATCCAGTAGGAAATAAAGGCCCTGCAAAAGTATTTCTCCCTGATAACGAAAACAATTTTAAAATTCATGAAATTGCCAAATATTTATTATTATCCCTTGCTTTTAGGTTTTATGCAAATGAGTGCCCATAAGATGAAAGCCAGTGCTTGGTAGCAGGTGGGAGCAAACTCACATAATCATACCAATAAAAAAGCCCTGAGGAAAAACAAACCAAAATGAAAAATCAATACAGGATGTTGTTCTCCAGATATACTATTAAAATATAGTATTCCACAGCTGCACTGTTGTCCTAAATAACGGATGAGCCTCTCACTGGGAGGAAAGCTGAGATTCTCCCTTTATTCCATGGGTAAAAATCCCACAGAGCCCGAGGGGATCCAGTGGGGAAGCCCAGGCTGGAGATGGTGATGGGCTTTGCAGGGAAGGGTTCCCAAATGGGGGAACAAAGCTACAATTTCCCAATAAACCCCCCCGTACCACTGGATTTCACGGCATCCATGGAAAACACCCCAAAGTTTCCTGAGAAACACCCCAAAGTTCCCCCAGCTGCTGCAGAAGTGAAACCCAGAGCACAAAGCTGGCAAGAAATGGGGTTGTGTTCCTTATTTCTGCAAGGATCCTCCTGTTCCAGTAACCAGCTGCTTGGCTAGAAATTCTCTTTTTCTGTCCTTTATTTTTGTCTTAGTTTGGTTCTTATTGCTAACTGCAAGCACAAATGCCAGGGATATAAATTCCATGGGTTGAGCAGGAAGAGCCTTCAGGAGATGGAGAAACACCTCTTTCCCAGGTGAGCACAGCCTCCCCCTAAGCCAGGGGAGAAGCCAGCTCCTCAGTTTGCAGGGAGGCTGAAAGCCATCACCAGCTCTTTATTATGAGAAGAAAACTAATGTGAACATATTTATCACCTCTCCCTGCGAGCAAATCACTACAAACCCCAAAAATGTCTCAATTCCTTAATTTTCTTAGCTTGTCCTCGGTGCAATCCTCTGCTCTCCTGCTCTGGCTCCAAAATGCTTCTGCAGCTGCAGGGTCAGCACCCCCAAAGAGGAGAAGGGGAGGGGGTTCAGAGAACAAAAGCAGCCTGAAGGAGCCACATTTTATAGGCAAGAAGAGAGTTCAGCAACAGGGAGAGAAAATGGTAACTGTAATCACAACAGCAAACAGAGGGGCTCGTTCAGGAATTAAATTGGGCATTTAAAGTGGGAGGAGACCAGGGAGAAGGCAGGTTTTCGGCTGGAAGGACCTTCAACATAATACTCTTTTAGGAGGTGAGCAGCTGTGAATAACTTTGTCCTGGCACCGTGAGAGCCGTTCAGCAGAACCTGCATTTTCAGCTCCCAGAGCTTTCCCTGCACAATTCCGTGTTCCACACGGAGCACCACAGATCTGGAGTGACCCAGATGGGCTGGGGGAGGCCTGCAGGACCTTCCCCTGCATTTCCCTGGGCTGCCCCGTTCCATTGCTGTCCGTTCTTGGGCTCTCTTCTGCCCTCAGCCACAGAGTGCAGCTGCCACCTCCCCGTGGCGTCACCTGGATGTGACCTGGAGCCACCGAGGCATGTCCAGTCTTTGCTCTCATGTGGTGGGATCACTGCATCCCGGACTGCTCTGGCTGGGAAGGGACCCTAAAGCCCATGCAGTGCCACCCTGCCATGGCAGGGACACCTCCCAGTGTCCCAGGCTGCTCCAAGCCCTGTCCAGCCTGGCCTGGGACATTTCCAGGGATGGGGAGCCCCAGCTGCTCTGGGCTCTGTGCTGAGCCAGGGAGGAGCAGAGACCGATGCAGAATCCCAGATTCCACCTGCCCTCCTTGTTTGGGACTTGGAGGCAGTGAGGGGACATGGCTAAGCCCGGCCCGGCCAGGCTGGGCTTGCCTGGGCCGTGCTGGTGGCTCTGGGAGCGTGTCCCCATCAGTGTGAGCGCTGGCGCTGCTCAGCCGCAGTGACAAATTGCCAGGGGAGTGTGCGGGGAGAGGCAGCAAATTAGGGGATGAATAATTAAACTCGGAGAGAAAGGTGAGCAGCTCGGGAGGGAAGGGAAGGAAAAGGCTCAGTCAGAGAGCCTGGCAGGCAGCACCTCGAGGTGTTCCAGAGGAAGGTGAGGGGAGGGCTGGCAGCAGCCAGGACGAATGCCAGGCTCCAAGGAAACAGGAAAATGGCACGAACAGAGGAGCTGCTCCAGCCTCCTGTCAGATTCCCTGAGAGCCCCCGGGCACCCCAGCCCCATTCCCAAAGCCACCCCCGTTCCTGCTCCTCTCCCTTCCTGCTTGTCCTTCTCCAGCAGCAGGAACTGGAGCAGCAGTGCCACCAAACCAGTGGGACACTGGTGCCAGCCCTGGCTGCAGCACACAGCACACAGGGCTCCTCCACAAACCACCTCTTCTTTCAACTCCTAATTCTTTAAACCATCAGCATGTAATCAAACCCAAGTTCTAAAACCCTGACTCTTATCACAGCCGGTACTTATAATCCTTTTTTCCAGACTAGATGTTCCCAAATCATGTTACATCTTTCATCTTTCCTGTGATTAATTTCAAGGTCTTTACTGAGTCAAATGAGATATTTTTTAAATCTCTCTTGTTTTAGTTTTTGCAGCTTTTAGTCAATTCTGGCAGTTCAGAGGAGCCATCAAAATTACACGAGCGTTTTGTGCTCAGCCACTTCAGTGACTCCTGGGTTTAGGAGAATCCCATAAAGGCAACCATCTTATTATTTTAATGCATGCAATAATTTAAGTGATAACAACTGCAAAAGTCAGGCTGTTTTGTTTTATGGATTATCAACAGCCTTATGACCTTGAAAATAGTCGAGTTGACTCACTAATTTTTACAATTTAGCAAAATAGCACATGCAGCATAATTTTATCAACTTTGATGTGGTGAAAGTGCAGAGATCTCCAAATAGATGAATTTCCTTCCCAGAGCCACTCTGCAGCACTGGGGAGCCTCAGGCTGGGGAACTGAGGAGAAGGGGGAATTATTTGAGGGGAAAAGGAAGGGGAATTATTTGAGGGGAAAAGAAAAAGGCAATTATCCGAGCTGCAAATACACCAGGTTAAAAACTTTCCAGCGTCTGTTTTGTTTTGCTGCAATGCAGAGTGAAGTTCTCCAACACACAAATGGCAGGAGCAGCCCCGACCCCATTTAATTCCTGCCTGGAAAAGGTGGAAGCAGCAAAGGTAAGGAGGAGGCACAGCCAACCTCTGGTGACCAAAGGTGCACTCGAGCTGTTATTTTGTATTCCATACTCTTCAAAGAGCAATATAAACAGAATTATTTATGCCCGGCAAAATGTTGCTTAATTACTTATGCACCACTGTTTGCTTGTATTTTAAGCTCTCTCTACCACCCACAGGCAGACGTTAAACAGCTGCTAAAAGCGAGCTTTAGTCTTGCCTGTTTGAAATTAGCATACTTGAGCTTTGAAAAAACTTTGTTGCCAATTTACATATGCATAGAGACTGATATTTAGACTCACCATATGATATGTCCCTCAAGAGCTTTTCTTATTGCCTCCATCCTCAGGTCTCAACCTAGAGACTGTAAATCTAGCAGGTGATTAATTCTATACCCTTGAGAAACTAGCAATTAGCACTTGCAACCAGTAAAAAATTGTCATTTCAAACCCCTGTTTACTATGCCCATGTATTTTCTATGAACTCACAGTTAACTCCAAACAGAAATAGATGGCAATAGATTTGCAGTCACTCCTGTCTCTTTATATAAAAATATATTATGGCTTCCAGCTAATCAACCTATTAAACACGCCGGAAAAAAAGGAGATGAAATAATTGGCATTCCTTCTTTTCTATATAAATATATAGAAAATGGGAAGATGGAGCAAGCATGAAAACATTCTACATGATGTTTTATGTTCCCAGACCTTAATCAGCTCATTTCAACATGATGACTTTGTAGGGTTTACCTGTTTTGTGTCAATTCTTATCTCTGATAGCCGAAATTACCGCACTTCCAGATGTTCTTATGCATTATTGAGGTCTTCTGCAGTAGATGCTGGAAAAGGTAAGATAAGGTTTTATTTCTTTGTAGTAGTCACAACACCCAGATCAAAGGCAGGAAAGTGCAGTGCTTAGTATTGAAAACTATGATGAACTTCACATTTATTTTCAAGTAGAAAATCTGTCATAAACCTGCTCATCAATCTTCAGTCACTGTTTCAAGTGTAATCCACTGGAGCAGGGCACGGCAGTTTAAAGGCTTGGGGCTGCTGCTCCTGAAAACTGCTTTAGTGTCTGCTGAGCAGGGTGTGCCTGGCAGGGGCACCCAAAATCTGCCTCTGAGGGACAGGGGTGGGTGTGGGGGGCTGGCACTGCCCTGGGCCCTGTGCCACAGCCAGGGTGCTCTGAGGAAATGAAACAGAAAATCCTGGCTGCTCTGAGCAGGAATTGGGCACCCAGCACTGGCAGCGACAGGAAAATGGGGGCCCTTGGGCAGAGTCCTGCCACAGAGCCAGCTTCAGGAAGTTAACATCAGGAGATTTGCTCCTAGTTAAATCTACTAATAATGGGGGTAAATCTAGGCACGCATTCAATGTGTGTGTGGCAGGTTTAAATCTACCAGAATCAGATTTCCTAGGTTTACCAGAACCAGTAGATTTCCTAGATTTACCAGAATGAGTGGATTTTCAAGATTTACCAGAATCAGATTTCCTAGATTTACCAGCACCAGTAGATTTCCTAGATTTACCAGAATGAGTGGATTTTCAAGATTTTCCAGAATCAGATTTCCTAGATTTACCAGCACCAGTAAATTTCCTAGATTCACCAGAACCAGTAGATTTCCTAGAATTACCAGAATCAGATTGCTTAGATTTACCAAGACAAATAAATTTCCTAGAATTACCAGAATCAGAGTTCCTAGATTTACCATCACCAGGAGATTTACACCCAGATCCCACCCTTTGTGCAGGGAGGAAGCGCTGCTGCCCCACACAAATTTTGGGGGGAATTCTGAATATTTTTGAAGCATCTACAGGCAAAATGGGTGGAAAATGCCAGAAGCCATCTTTTTGCAAGCACCTCTACAAAGCAGCGAGGGTTTCAGGGTAAATATAAAAGCAGTCAGCAATGCAAGGATATTTTTTCCTGCGTTGCACAGTCATTAAGGGGTCTGCTGCAAAAGCCTGCTTGACTTTCTTCCCACTAATTACATCATCAGATCATCACACCGCTAAAATCAGGCACAGAGTACTTGCACACAACTAAATCCCTGCTTCTAATTACTATTTTAGTCTCTTTTTCCTCGTGACATGTTGGTGATAGATCATTATTTTTTCAGCAATTTGTTCGCATTTATATGCAATATAATTGGATCTGATTAATTATTATGATTAATGACTGCAGAATTTCCTTGCAAAGCTATTAATACTGGGAGTATCAAATGAAAGACATGGACAAATTAAAGCCAATGGAGTCCTGTTGCTTGTACTTACAATGCCTGGGCTCAAGTAACCCTTTGCTGCTCCAGCCCTGCAATAAATACCAGGGTTTATCTGGAATTTCCCCACGGATCTCTGCATTTTCCAGCGCTCTAAGTACATAAGTAATGGGGGAGAGATGCAGGTGGAATTCTTAGGTGGACTGCTGTAGTTAAAATTACATATATTTGGATATATTTTAAATGAGCTCAGCAGCATAAACACAGCTACGTTCATTCAAAGTCAAGAAATGGCAAAAAAAGAAAAGCCTGGGCAATATTTCTATGTATATGAAGTGGATTTATCCATTTTTCAGGTGGCGGTGCAACAAAACACCACAATAAAAGCAGTTAATTTCCATTAAATGTCATATTAGCCCATTTCTGAGGGATGTATTTACGTAGCGCGTGCTGTATTTTAAATTACAGCCCGGCTCAGAAGTGGGATATTACATGTAAAAAAGCAAACAATGAGGGAGTAGCTTAGGGGATCGACTTTCCTGCTGCCTCGGGGACCTGCCTTTAAATCTGGCTTTGAGCAAACTGAGGAAAAATCATTTCCCTCTAATGGCAGCAGCGCAGGGGAGCATGAGGAGTGCCAGGCAGGTGGCAGAGAGCCCGGAGGGAAGGGCTGCAGCAGGGAAGGGCCCTGCCCGGCCGGGGGGGATTTCAGTCTGGGATAAAGCGCCTCAGCAAAGCCAGCCTGGAGCAGGGCACTGCCAGGGCAGAGCCCCCGAGGAGCGCTGGACGTGCTCCCTGAGCAGCACCAGGAATGGGAAATGCCAGCCTGAGCAGGGCTGGGACGCTGGGCATGGGCTGGGGCTCCTGGGGAGCAGGGCAGCTCTGCCACAGCCCTGCCCTGGGCATGCCCCTGCAGCCGGAAGGTGCAGGGAATATTTTGAAATATAAATGTGTTCGGTGTAAAGGACATTAAAAGGATGACTCCTTAAAAAATAAAAATAAAGAGGTAAATTAAAAAAAAACCCAACAAACACACACAAGAAAAACCCAAAAAAAAAACCCAACCCAAAAAAACCACCCCAGCAACAAATAAAAATCTCAAACCAAAGAAATCCACCCCAAATACTGAGACTATTTGTCTGGGCATGCCCCTGCAGCCGAAAGGTGAGAAGAAGGTGGGTGTGCTGTGAAATGAGACGTGGTGGGCCACGGAATATTTTGAAATAAAAATGTGTTTGGTGTAAAGGAGATTAAAAGGATGACTCCTTAAAAAAACAAAAAAACAAAACAAAAAAAAAACAAAACAAAACAAAAAAAAAAAAAAACCAAACCAAATAAACAAAAAAACCCAACCAAACAAAAAAAAACCCCACCCCAACAATGAATAAAAACCTCAAACCAAAGAAATCCACCCCAAATACAGAGAATATTTGTGCCCAGGTGCACAGAAACACCCATTTTTGAATAAAAACCTCAAACCAAAGAAATCCACCCCAAATACAGAGAATATTTGTGCACAGAAACACCCATTTTTCCCAAGAGAAAATCAGCCAAATTCTCAACTTCAACCTATCAAGAAATTCCAAATTATTTCTGTCTAAACTAGAAGTCACATTGTCCTAAGGGGCACAGTTTCCCTGGGAGGTGTTTTGTACTTTCCTGCTGATTTCTGAGCTCTGCAGGTGACACTGGGTGGGCTCCTTGGGCTGGGTTTTAGGGATGTGCAGTAAAAGCACACACCTGGGGCTGGGCTGCTCAGCACCTCTGACAGCTCCTGCAGTGGCTGCAGTTCCCAGGAGCAGGAATCCCAACCACTCCTGCATGGAAAGCTGTGTGCTGGTTTGTGCCACGGGACAGGGCAGGGCATTCCCCTGTGACAGGGAGAGGGGAAAGTTAAAAAGAAATAAGAATTGAGTGTTCCACAGCGCTGCTGGAACCCCTCTGGGGCCAGGCTGGGAGAGCTGGGAATGCTCCCCTGGAGAAGGGAAGGCTCCAGGCAGAGCTCAGAGCCCCTGGCAGGGCCTGCAGGGGCTCCAGGAGAGCTGCAGAGGGACTGGGGACAAGGATGGAGGGACAGGAGCCAGGGAATGGCTCCCACTGCCAGAGGGCAGGGATGGGTGGGACATTGGGAACTGGGAATTCCTGGCTGGGCTGGGATTGCCAGAGCAGCTGGGGCTGCCCCTGGATCCCTGGCAGTGGCCCGGCCAGGATGGAGCAGCCTGGGATGGGGAAGGTGTCCCTGCCATGGCAGGGGTGGAATAAATGGGATTTAAGGTCCCAAACCTGCCCCAATCTCTGATCCAATCACCCTGACCTTGTTCCACTCCTGACCAAACCCTGTATTTTCCTCCCAGCCCAAACCACTCCTCCCACTGACAGTGGATTTTCAGCTGCTGGGGTTTCTAACCCTAAGCTGAGGGCAGTAACCCTTTCCTGCCCAGTCCAAGGCCCCTCAGAGTCCCTGTCCCCTCCCTGTCCCCAGCCTGGCAGTGCCAGCCCCACGCCCGCAGGGATGTGCTCAGTGAGCACCCCCCTCTCATCTGAGATGAAAAACAGCGGCCTGGGAGCCTCCAAAATGCCTCCATGCAAAATGAGGGCGAGATGATTTCCTCCTTCTGTTTTCATTTTTCTTGGGGGGGCTTTAATCATTTTTTTTAATAAAGCCGGGCGAGATGAGCGAAATATCAGCCCAGGAGGCGCCGGGGAAACAACATTTAGAGCACAGTAATGGAACAGGCAAATGTGAGCGTCACAAGCCCTTAGCATCTCCTGCTCTGCATTAGCCCAGCTCGCTCCATCAATCTCCCCTGGCTGTGCTCACCTGCCTGCCACCCCACACCCAGCAGCACAGGGACACAGATTCCACACACGGGGATGCAGAGATCCCACACACGGGGGTGCAGAGATCCCACACACGGGGGTGCAGAGATTCCACACTCGGGGATGCAGAGATCCCACACACGGGGATGCAGAGATCCCACACTCAGGGATGCAGAGATCCCACACTCAGGGATGCAGAGATCCCACACACAGGGATGCAGAGATCCCACACACGGGGATGCACAGATTGAGATCCCACACACGGGGATGCAGAGATCCCACACACGGGGGTGCAGAGATCCCACACACGGGGATGCAGAGATTCCAGAGATTCCACACACCTCTCCTGGCACAGGCAAGGCAGCTCTTGGGGTTGTTTTGGTTTTTTTTTTTCCCACACACGGGGATGCAGAGATCCCACACACGGGGATGCAGAGATTCCACACACATGTCCTGGCACAGGCAAGGCAGCTCTTGGGTTTGTTTTTGGTTTTTTTCCCCTCCTGAAACTTTCTGGAAGTTTCGTGCGTTTATTTGTTTTAATTGTTGTTGCTCAATTTAAAATTTCGCATTCAAGTTGGCGTAAAATTCTAGTGGCATCAATTCTAATTGTGGCCTTCCAGTACCTGAAGGGGATGACAAGAAAGAGGGAGAGAGAAAATGTACAGGGACTGGAGGGACAGGAAAAGGAGAATGGCTTCACATTGAAACAGCATGGGGTCAGATGGGAGACTGGGAAGGAATTCCTCCCTGGAAGTGTCCCGGGCCAGGCTGGGCACTGGGGCTGGAGCAGCCTGGCACAGTGGGAGGTGTCCCTGCCATGGCAGGGTGGCACTGGATGGGATTTGAGGTCCCTTCCAACCCAAACCATTCTGGGATTCTGAGATTTTATTATTCTGAGTCTACACATAACAGATTGGCCTCCTATGTATTTTTGAATAATTCTAGTTTAATAAAGAATTTCTTAATAATGTAATTAATAAAAGTAAATAAATTAATTATTAAATTAAAAGAACCTCTCTATGTATTTTTCTGAAGATGGAAAAGTACCTCCTTATATATTTTCTCTGTGTATTTCAAAGCCAAATGTGCCTGGAAGGACTGGTATAGACACAGGACTGGTATAAACCCATACCTTGAAACTCCTATTGACCAAATGCTTAACTTGAGAACCCCAGATTTATAATTTTCAGGTTTAGGAAGATTAGAGGTTGAGAGCATGGCAAGGAGGAAAAACTCACCACTAAACAGATGTTCTGGAGTGCTGAGAAAACCCTGAAGAAGACATGCAATATTTCCAAAGCCTGGCACAGCCAGAGTCCTGGGACCTTGGTGTGAGCTGAGGGAGGTGGCAGAGCTGGGGCTGAGGCTGGGCTGTGACTGCTGGCTCACAGGCAGGGCTGGCCTGGCTGCAGCGAGGGCAGAGCTCCCCAAGGGCTCCACTTATCCCACTCCAGGGATGGATGGGTGCGTGGAGAACACCCTGAGTGTGTGGGGGAAACACCCCAGCCAGGACACGTGGGCACGTCCCTGTCCCATGCTGACCATGCTCCCTGTGCTGACACGTTCCCTGTGTCCTGACTATGCTCCCTGTGCTGACACGTTCCCTGTGTCCTGACCATGCTCCCTATCCTGACCTTTCTCCCTGTGCTGACCATTCTCCTGTGCTGACCATGCTCCCTGTGCTGACCGTGCTCCCCGTGCTGACCATTCTCCCTGTCCTGACCACGTTCCCTGTGCTGACCTTTCTCCCTGTGCTGACCATTCTCCTGTGCTGACCATGCTCCCTGTGCTGACCATTCTCCCCATGCTGACCATTCTCTGAAGAAGACATGCAATATTTCCAAAGCCTGGCACAGCCAGAGTCCTGGGACCTTGGTGTGAGCTGAGGGAGGTGGCAGAGCTGGGGCTGAGGCTGGGCTGTGACTGCTGGCTCACAGGCAGGGCTGGCCTGGCTGCAGCGAGGCCAGAGCTCCCCAAGGGCTCCACTTATCCCACTCCAGGGATGGATGGGTGCGTGGAGAACACCCTGAGTGTGTGGGGGAAACACCCCAGCCAGGACACGTGGGCACGTCCCTGTCCCATGCTGACCATGCTCCCTGTGCTGACACGTTCCCTGTGTCCTGACTATGCTCCCTGTGCTGACCACGTTCCCTGTGCTGACCATTCTCCCTGTCCTGACCTTTCTCCCTGTGCTGACCATGTTCTCTGTTATGACCATGCTCCCTGTCCTGACCATTCTCCCTGTGCTGACCATTCTCCTGTTCTGACCATGCTCCCTGTGCTGACCATTCTCCCTGTGCTGACCATGTTCTCTGTTATGACCATTCTCCTGTGCTGAGCACACTCCCAGAGCAGACCTCGTGCCCTGCCTGCAGCTCAGCCATCAGCAGGAACGAGGCCAGGGTTTTTGTGGGTGACGTTTGAACCACCCCGAGCAGCCGTGGCTGTGGACGGTCCCCGGTGTCCCCAGCCCAGCCCCAGCAGCTCTGCAGGGACACAAAGACCCCAGGGCCCTGCCTGGGGCTGAGCTGGCCCCGCGGCGGGCACAGGGTGCTGGGTGGCTCCCGCAGCGCCGGGCAGTGCCAGCACAGCACTGGCACCCACAGCACTCAGGAGCAGCCTGCAGCAGCCCCCGGAGCTCCTGTGTGCATCCCCAGGGCACAGGCAGGGTGTGTTTTTCTGCATTTGATGTGTGCTGAGCTCCAGGAGCTGTGCTGTGCCTCGAAGCACGGCGCTGGGGCAGGCTGCAGTTGCTCTGTGAGACACACCAGTGTCTTTGTGCTCTCCTCTGCCCTGAGAGCCGAGCAGGAAATCAATACATTTTATCCATGGAATGTACATAAGTCTTCTTAAGTCGTGATCCATTTTAAGTAACGTGTGGAGGGGCATTAGGCAATTAGAGCTGGCTGAGGAACTGAGCATATTTATACATTTTAACGCCTGTCTTTTTATCTTGAGCTTGGATGAAGCAGTAAGACCTAAAAATCAAACACTGGATGAGTTTAGATGATCGGGTATTTAATTTAAGATCTCCATCTTAGCATTAGAAAACCTTCCAAATGAAGTGTCTATGTTTTAAAAATTGGCCATAGCCAGTAGCTGCTAAGTCTGATGTGTAATCTCTGCTTGGCTCTGCACAGAAAGCACTTATTGAAATTCAAGTACATGCTCAGGGCTCGTTAATGGCTATTTTTGCCTCATTAATACAACAAACATCACTGATATGAAAGGTGCTGTTCTCCTACACTAATACAACTGCAAGAGGTCAGAAATAACTTCTCATGCTCTCTAGTTCTTTATCCAATATGTCAGTGACAGGGAAGTGGAGAGCGAGCAGCAACGGGAAGGTGGATTTATCAACAAATGTTGTGTTACTGAGACCACTGTAGTGGTCCAGCCTGGCCTCCTTTGGTGCCCACATTCCAAAACAAGAGGCTGGAAATTTCAGGAAGGTCCTGGGAAGCCCCTGAGGAGTGACTGGAGCGGACAGAGCAGTAGAGGGAGAGACATGGGTTTAACTCAGTGAGTAACCCAGAATCAACTGCTCAGTTTATTCAAAAGAAGGTGAAGAATTGGCTTGGTCATAATTTAAAATCCCAGACTGGCTTGGGTCAGAGGGACCTCAGAGCCCACCCAGTGCCACCCCTGCCATGGCAGGGACACTTCCACTGTCCCTGGCTGCTCCCAGCCCTGCCCAGCCTGGCCGTGGGCACTGCCAGGGCTCTCCTGCTTTCCATAAGGGAGCAGAAGCTGTGCTGGTAGAACTCTGCTGCAACCCATGAGGGAGAGCACGGAATGAGGTGAGGCAGATTTGGATGAGCCTCACATTTCCGTGTGCCTGGTTCTTTTCATCATGATACCATCACAAACTCGAGAGATGTCCATCAGCTGCACCACAGCCCAGAAATCCTGGCTGTGCTTTGCCTGGAACAAATCAATTCACATCCATACAGGGCACCCCTGTGTGTTCTTTAAAGCGCCAGGCAATGACTGCAGCAAGTCACAGAGTCAGGAATGCAATAACAGCCCCCATTCCTTATGAGAACACTTCTTTCCCTCTGAATTCCTCATAAACCCGCTTTGGTTTTCTCGGCGCTGGCGTTAACCTGTCCTTCTTTCAAAGGTGACCCGTGTTCCCGGCAGCTGCAGCAGAACACCCGTGCAGAAAAGGCTCAGGAGCACAGCAATCGCACAGGTTTGGGATGGCAGCACCCCGGGCCAGCAGGACCCCCGGCCCCGACCCCGCTGCTGCTAATACCGAGCTTTACAAAGACGAGCAAATTGAAACCGGCTCCGAGGGTGGCTGGGGGAACTTCAATGCACTGCTTTCAAATCTCCCTGTAAATAAAAATGCATGGGAAGGAGAGGAGCTGGGAGGCCCTGGCTGTATCCCCTGAGCATGGTTCAGAGCCCCCAACATCCTGCCCTGCTTTTATGAATTAGAAATCTTGTCATCTGATCACAGAGACCAAGAAAATTGTGGCAAACTTTATCTGCTAAGTGAACCTTAATAACCTCAACTTTAACTTCAAGAAAATTACACTTGGAAACATTTCATAGTCTTGCAGGTTGCAGGAGACATAAAATTCTTTCTTTTCTCCCACCTCTCCAGGAGTTATTAACCCTCCCCACAGAGCCTCGGAGACCTCCAGCAAATTGTCCCTTCCCACAAATCACAGGGAATAGCTGTGCCAGGGGCTCCAACATTTGCAGTAAAAGCTACACCCAGACTCAGATGAAAACCTTCACAGTTCCTTGAAAGAAGGCAAAGAAAGAAAAAAATCCCAGCCTTTCAAATAAAGCTGTGGTGTGGCTGAGGTGGCTGCGCCAGGAGCTGTCACACCTGGCTGCTCCCAATCAACAGCTGGGGCTGTTTAATTACCTCTCTCCCTAAATACCCCGCTCCTCGGGGGCAGAAATGGGGAAAGGGCAACTCCAGGCTCAGCTTTGGCAGAGGAGCTTCAAGCAACCCACAGCGTTTGGGGAAGCAAAGAACAAAAGAGAACCTCAGAATATTTAGGTTGGCAAATCCTCCAGGAGCATCAAACCCAAGCTGTGACCAAGCACCACAATGCCCCCTAACAGCATACAACAAAATGATATGCTTTAGTCATGTGAAAACGTGTTATTCAAGTGAAAACTGAGTATTCAAAGAAGAGCACGAAACATTATTATTATTGTTGTTATTATTTTATCCTGCACACTTGTGGGTGTGATCCCACGGTGGGTTTTACACCTGCCTTGGCAATGCTGCTGCTCTGTGCCTGTGCAAATACAGCCCCACCTCCCAAAAAATACCTTACAAGGGAATGGCCTTGGAAATAAAATCCCAGAAAACAGAACTAAACCTGTGATTGTGCCGCTGAGTTTGGCCCAACAGCCCCTCACGATTTCATGCCCAGAGGCTGACAGTTTTAGCACAGGAAGAACATGCCTGAGGTGCCAGTGAGGCGATGTCCCTGCTCAGTGTGAGGGACAGGGATCTCCCTTTGCCCGGGTTTTCCCAGAGCCCAGGCACACTCATTTGGAAGCTGTTTCCTCCCGCAGTTTCATTCTCCACCTGCTCCACCCTCTGCTGCCAGGAACCCCAGAGCTCCCGTCCCTCTAACTCTCATTCCTGACGCAGAGCTTGGACTCGGAGCCCCGAGCACGAGGTCACAGCTCCTGCAGACACCCTCGTGCTGCCCAGCGGCACCTGCTCATCTTGAGGTCCAGAAGAGGCTTTCTCCTGGTGCAGAACTGCCTCATCTGGTGACCTCACATCACCCAGAGTGTCTCTCACACATTAGAGAGACTGTGGAGGTGTGAGCAGAGAATTAAACAATTGTCAGAAGGAGGATTGTGCTCCAAGGAGCTCTCCAGGCAGGGGGAACCCTCCTGCAGGGAGCCATTCCCACCCAAAACCCCAAACAAGGTTCCTGAGAACACTCCCTGGGGAGGTCTTCAGGAAAACCTCCTTATGATGTTTTTTCAAAAATCAAATTCAAGATTGCCTGGTAAAATACTGTTTAAAATTGCAGGGAAAACCAAAATTCATTGAACTTGGCACCTGAGGCTGAGACACCTCCAGTGTGTTTGCCACTGGTTAGAGGTGTGAAAAATGCCCATTTTCATGGGATCCCAGAGTGCTTTGGGTTGGAAGGGAGCTGAAGCATCACCCAGTGCCACCCCTGCCACGGCAGGGACACTGCCACTGTCCCAGGTGCTCCAAGCCCTGTCCAACCTGGCCTTGGGCACTGCCAGGGATCCAGGGGCAGCCACAGGAAAGGGCTTTTTCTGCTCCCAGGAAAGGGATTTCTGCTCCCAGGAAAGGGGTGTTTCTGCTCCAGGAGAGGGATGTTTCTGCTCCTGGGAAAGGGATGTTTCTGCTCCCAGGAAAGTGGTGTTTCTGCTCCAGGAGAGGGATGTTTCTGCTCCTGGGAAAGGGATGTTTCTGCTCCCAGGAAAGGGGTGCTCCTGCTCCCAGGAAAGGGGTTTATCTGCTCCCAGGAAAGGGATTTCTGCTCCCAGGAAAGGGGTGTTTCTGCTCCAGGAGAGGGATGTTTCTGCTCCTGGGAAAGGGATGTTTCTGCTCCCAGGAAAGGGGTGCTCCTGCTCCCAGGAAAGGGGTTTATCTGCTCCCAGGAAAGGGATTTCTGCTCCCAGGCCAGCCTGGCCGCTTTATTGAGGAAAGGGGTTTTCCTGCTCCCAGGAAAGGGATTTCTGCTCCTAGGAAAGGGGTGTTTCTGCTCCCAGGAAAGGGCTTTTTCTGCTCCCAGGAAAGGGCTTTTTCTGCTCCCAGGAAAGGGCTTTTTTGCTCCCAGGAAAGGAACGTTTCTGCTCCAAAGAAAGGGGTTTTCCTGCTCCCAGGAAAGGGATGTTTCTGCTCCCAGGAAAGGGCTTTTTCTGCTCCCAGGAAAGGGATGTTTTGGCTCCCAGGAAAGGGCTTTTCTGCTCCCAGGAAAGGGATGTTTTGGCTCCCAGGAAAGGGCTTTTTTGCTCCCAGGAAAGGGATGTTTCTCCCAGGCACCAAGAGCTCCAAGTGGCCAGCACAAAGCCTCGGAGGTGTGTGCAGATGGAAGCACTTCGATCCACACAAAGCTGCTGCAGGGGCTGGGGCTGAGAGGGGCCGTTATTAAAAGAGGGATCAAACCAGGCTGCAATTATGCCCAGCTAATCCTCGGAAAACAGGGAGGTATTTCTTCATTATTTGCACGGGGTGAGAATAACAACCGTCCAGGACAAATTAAAACTTCACCTTCAGATGGCACCCCGATTGTTATGCAGATTTCCTGGGTCCCAGGCAGCCAAAAAGGGAGCCCGAACACGGGTCCAACAGGCAGCCCGGCAGCGTGACATCACCGCTAAATTAATTACCGCTGATTTGATGGATTTGGAGCGCAGGGCCGCGGGCAGGCGCGAGCGCTGCGAGTGGGAGATGCCTCTGCTGAAAAGGGTGAGCCATACATCAATGGCCCTCGGAATTTGTGCAGGCCGTACCTGGGCACGGCGGCGAGGGCGTCCCGCGGCCCAGGCGGGCACAAACTGCTGGGGGAGGCTTTTTTAAATACAGCCTCGAAATGTCACGCTGGGCTTTAGTTAGCTGAGGTGGCAGGTCCTTAAAGCCCAGAATTTATGGGGTCGAAATTTTCCAAATGTAAGACCGGAAAGGGAAAAAATCTGTCGGCTTTTATTTATTCCCTATATAAATACAGGCAATTTAGTCCTTCCCCCAAATAGGGGCAGATTAGATGAGTTAGACAGCAGTCAATTCATTTTGCATAGGAATGGCTCATTAAAAAAAGAGAGCCCCCCATTTGTACGAGGCGCCGATTGGGCCGAGCACAAAATGGATTTACGGTGTCACTCAGAGCCGGCAGGACTAATGAGGGAGGAGAGGCTGCGGCGGGGGCACAGCTCCACCAAACCCATTCCCCGTGCCCCAGCGAGATGGAGGTGTCCCTCATTATGTATGTGTCTCAGGAGCTTGCTTTAATATTTTAATAAATAACAACATCAGCCCAACAAGAAATTAATGAATAGTATCATTAATAATGAGCCTGAGTCTTGTAGTGATAGGACAGATATTAAATTGAACCACAGTGGTGCTATCTCCAGAGACTTGGGAATTTTCCAGCGGCAAACAAGGCCACTGAATGAAGCAGCCATCGCTCTGTGCCAACAGCTTTTACAACAGGTTGGGAGTAATAAAAGAGGATTTTCTGCACGATAAAGTTAAGCCTTAGAAAATCTGCTGGTGTAGATCGGTGTGAAAAGTACTGCCAAACGTGATCCTTAATTAAACTTTAATTAAGATAAAGCTCTTTCCCTTAAAAAGGGGGGCGGGGAGGGGGAGGCAGCAGCAAAAAGAGTGTCAGCTCTTTTCCTACCAGTTTCTGATCTAAAATGATTCTATATTAAATCACAGAAAACTGTGTTCAAATAAGTTAAATCCACGAAACCCCGGAAATTCAGCATGGGGGATGAAATGCCATCCACAGCCCAGCCATGAGCCTATTTATCTATATTTATCTCTATTCCTATACCATTTGGAGCCTGTGGTGTAGGAGATCAGTCACAACTGGGAGCAGTGGTGGGAATGTTCCCATCTCCCAGCTGCCGTGGGCCGTGCTTGGGCCCACAGAATCCTCCCCATCCCTTTCCTAAAGGTCTAGGATTTTGTGCTTCACAGCATGGAAGAACATATGTCACATGCCTGAGAAACAGGCTGGGGGAACAGAACATTTTCACTTGCAGAGCCAGGACCGAGCCCTCAGCCCGTTCTCCACGGTCAGCTCTGCAGGAGCATGGAGCAGTTTCAGCACCAGCACATCCATTTCTGGGCAGCTTCCCAGCACAGGGACCCCGAAATGTATTCCATCAGTCCAGACCCTGCTTTTCCCTCGCAGCTGATGGTCAGCCTGGCAGCTGTAGCAGCGTGGAGAGGAGCAGAGGGAATTTTCCACCCAAAATTACTGTGCAGGGGCTGCTTCATACCCAAAGCCAGAGCAGGGAGTTTGGGTCCCACAAACAGCCCATGTACAGCCCCCATTTCTCTTTGAAAAAAGAGAAATAAAACCAGCTCCTTCCCCAGCACCCAAAGCCAGGTCTGTGCTGCCACTTGGTTTCCTTATCAGATAATTAACACCAGCTCACCAACACACAACTCTGCCTTCTCAGAGTCAGATTGATTCTCCTGCTCGTGGCTTGAACTTTCCAAGCTGCACCAACTGGCTGGTACCTGTTCCAATTAAACGATGAGTGCAAGGCCTGGCAGTGTTGGGATGGGTTGGAAATGGGGCCAGAAGGGAGGGGAAGAGGGGGAAGCCCCATTTCACCCCTGCACAGCAGAGCAGCCGTCTCCTGGAGTACTGAAAAAGCATCCATTTTGTAGGCACCAATGTTCCAGGTTTATTTTCCTGTGCCTAAAAAGCTGTGTCTGTCCCTGGCAGTGTCCCAGGCCAGGCTGGACAGGGCTTGGGGCAGCCTGGGGCAGTGGGAAGGGGTGCAAGGGGATGTGCTTTAGAGTCCTTGCACCCCAAGGCACTCTGGGGCTCTGTTTGACTCCTGGTGTCTTTGTTTGCACCTTCCCTCCCTGCTGGACACGTTGTAAAGCTGATTTCCTCAGAAATGCCACAGGGAAATGCAGCATCCTGGGGAATCTCTGTCCCAGGTGCGGTGGGAAGGTCAGGAGTCCTCACCAGAGGAACTGTTTAAGCTCCAGGACGAGCTGTACTGAGAGCAGAACACAGCCCCACCTTGGACACGAATACCTGACTTTTGGGGACTGCCAGCCCAGCTCTGACAAAGCCAAGGCTCCTCCCTGCTGCCCTATTTCCCTATTTCCTTCACCATTACTTCCACAACCAGTATCAAATTTTACTGCTGAAAGTCTCAACATGCTCCTTGCAGCCAGGCATCTGTGCACACAGATTCCTGAAGCTTTGCCTCAACCCAGCTGAGTTCAGTAAAATCAGAGTTCGGGCAGAGCACGTGGACAGCAAAACAAATATTTTGTACAAAGGCAAAAGAATAGAGAATTTTTTTTTGTTTCTTCCTTTTTTTTATATTATTAAATGTGGCTCCACTTGAGATGTTTTTTCCATTTCTTTCCTTTCAGTGTCTCTAAGAAAAGTATCTTTAAGGGTCTGTACATGCAGGGGCACTTAACCTCCAGAGACTCCCTGCTTTGATGAAAGTTTTTATTTAAGCTTCAGAAGGCAAGTCAAGCTTAGATGACACAGTGCTAATTCTTTTCTAATTCAAAATTTAAACCAGGGTGTTTGACTTAAATCAGGGGTTGAACACGCTTGTTGGAGTGAGTGAGATCTGATAAAGGCAAAGGCAAGGAAAATCAAGGCTTGGAACATCTATTATTCTCTCAATTAACCAAGATTCTGTTATCTAGCCACTTTTAATAACTTTAGTGATAAATTAATAATTGGGTGGCAGTGGAGCAGCCAGCTGCTCTTGCCAGCTGCCACCCAGGAGTGGCAGCTCCAGGGAGCTGCTCCTTGGCTCTGCACCTGCCCTGGGTGGGATTTGGGGAGAAGGGGCTTGGTCTTTGGGGGTTTGGGATAACAGATATTGCTCTCACGGAATATTGCCTCCTGCTTTAGAGCTGGTCCTTGCCCAGCGGGTTCTGAGGTTCTGCATTCACTGGAATTTCACCGCTCCACCCCAGCCCTGTCCATCTCCCAGCAGAGCCCGGGGAGGCTCGGGCACCTGCAGGGCCCTGACCCACACGGTCCCCAGGCTCCAGGGGTGGGGCACACAGCCCCAGTGCTCCCCAGCACCCCCGGGCAGAGCGGGGGCACCTCCCAAAGGTGCCACCATCTCCCCAGGCAGGGAGGGGCAGCCTGAGCCCCAGAGCGGCTGCAGAGGGGCTGGGGCTCCTTCTCCTGCGTTTCCTGAGCATCCCGCCCGGCCGTTTCCCTGGGAGATAATGGTTCATTTTTAGGCTGTTAGAGCACAGATCACAAGGTCCCGCCCTCGGCAGCGGCGTCTGGTAACTGCCTTTCACTCCCTGAAAGCACAGGCAATTTTTCCATAATAAAAACTGGATTAGCATGTATCAAGAAGAGGTTCCACCAGCTGTCACTTTGAAATCAGGCTACTCTATCCGATGGGCGAGATGATAATGGATAAACCCATAAATGACAAGCAGTTTTCCTGTATTTATCTAATAAGTGGCTAATGCAGGCGAGCATCTTCTCTAATAAAACAGGAGGACGGGGGAAGAGACAGGCTGGGGCTCTGTTTGAATTAAATCCAAACTGAGCAGTAGTGGCACAGGCAAATACTGCAGGAAAATGGCTTTTTTTTCATCCTTTTAAATTCTATTTTTAAATGCACCGTGGACACAAGTTAAATCAAAACCCATTAAAAATAGTTTTTAAAGTTTTCCGAGATTCAGCTCATTTTGATTCAATAGAGCCAGAGTGTCTCCATGTGTTTGTAAGCTAAAGAGATAAACAGGTGTCTGTAAATGAACAGGTGTGTTCAAAATAGGAGCACTGGGCTGCTTGGATCAGCAGTGGTGGCAGCAGCCTCAGAGAGGCAGGAGAATTCTTATTAATCTGCGGAATATTAATCAACTATTCCTTAACTTCTCTATTGTATTATTGCTGATGACACAGCATTAAAGTTCCACCAGGGGAAATGACCAAGTGTATGATCAGTGGAATTAGCAGTTTACTGAAGGCAATGCACAAAATCTGGGGCTAACTTGGCTAAATTCATGAAATAGGGAAAGATCCTTCAAAATAGGAGCACTGGGCTGCTTGGATCAGCAGTGGTGGCAGCAGCCTCAGAGAGGCAGGAGAATTCTTATTAATCTGCGGAATATTAATCAACTATTCCTTAACTTCTCTATTGTATTATTGCTGATGACACAGCATTAAAGTTCCACCAGGGGAAATGACCAAGTGTATGATCAGTGGAATTAGCAGTTTACTGAAGGCAATGCACAAAATCTGGGGCTAACTTGGCTAAATTAATGAAATATAAAAAGGACTGATGGCTGGCTAATAATGACAAGAAAAAAGACTTCCCCAACCTGCCAGCCAGCAATTCCCAGTTCCCAATGTCCCACCCATGCCTGCCCTCTGGCAGTGGGAGCCATTCCCTGGCTCCTGTCCCTCCATCCTTGTCCCCAGTCCCTCTGCAGCTCTCCTGGAGCCCCTGCAGGCCCTGGAATGTGCTGGAAGCTTTCCCTGGAGCCTTCCCTTCTCCAGCCCTCAGCCCTCCACAGTGTCTGGAGGAGGGTCTGGGGAGGATTTGGAAGGAAGAGGCATTCCCAAGCACAGAGGGCAGAGAGAGGGACAAAATCCATTCTTTTTCCATCCCAAATCCATTCTGCCTTTTCCTTGCTCTCCCAGAGGAGGAGACAAGAAGGGAACCAGAGCCTGGCACAGCCCTGGCAGCTCTGGGCAGCCCAGGACAGGGACAAAACAATCCCTGTGCTCACAGCAGGGCCAGAGGGGACATTCCAGTGGCAGCAGGCACCACATTGCAGGGAATGCATCCACTCCCTGTGGATGAGCAGGACCTCGGTGGGAGGGAGGGACTGGGAGAGCTCCTGGAGCTGTGGGAGAGAAGGGAGCTGGAGATGGCTGGAGTGGGGCACAGCTGGGGAATGATGGGAGAAAGGAGCTGGAGATGGCTGGAATGGGGCACAGCTGGGGAATGATGGGGAGAAAGGAGCTGGAGATGGCTGGAGTGGGGCACAGCTGGGGAATGATGGGGAGAAAGGAGCTGGAGATGGCTGGAGTGGGGCACAGCTGGGGAATGATGGGAGAAAGGAGCTGAGATGGCTCCATGGTGGAAGAGCTGGTGGTCCATGGGGAAGGCACCACCCAGCCCCACTCCCAGCCCAGAGCTCCTCGGCTGGCTCTGGGAATTGCAGCTCCTCAGTTTCTCCCTTTGTTCAGCCTGGCATGTGGGAAGGAGCAGGGTGTGATGAAGTCAGTGCCAGTAAAAGGGGTCCTTTATTGCATTTTTTGAGATGTTGTTTTGGGGTGGCTTGTTTTAAATCCCAGATGAGTCAGGGAGCAGGAATTGCTGGCAAGAAAATGCAGGCACCAAAATCCTCCGTCCTTCCAAGACCCCTCCCCCTCAAAGGCTGCAAACCCCCCCTCACCCCAAGTGATAAACATCACCTATTTTATAAATACTGATTCACGGGACGATTAGGAGACTTCCCAAGCCTTCAGCGGGGACAGAACTAACAGTGTGCCACAAACATCAAGTGCTCCTCCTCACAAATGTGATAACATTTACTTCCTAAACAAATTAAATCTGATATTTTAGAAAAATACATACAGCCAATCCACAACTTCTCCTGCCCTCAATTTAACTTTTCCCTACAAACAGGCTTCAAGAAAATGACACTTGGTGTGCACTTAATAGCGCTGGAAAGCACGGAGCAAATCCCCCCGCACGCCTTCCCCACTCAAAGACCCCCCACCCACCCTGCATGAAATGTGAATCTTTGTGTTTCCTCGGGAGACTGCAGAGAGGGAGGAACAAGGTGGGCCAAGGGAAAGGGGAGCTAGGAAATGAAATAGCTACCCAATGGCAGTGCTGAAAATGGATATTTTCAGCAGATTTGGTGCCTGGTGGCATGTCTGGAGCAGCTCCTGGCCTGGCACCAGCCTTTGCTGTCATTATGCTGTTGCATATTTAAGGCAGGAGCACAACCACCCCTTCCACACTTGGTCAAATATGGGACCAACGTGTTCCTCCCGAAAATCAATGTCAGCTGGGCTGTTCTGTGAGTAAATGTCATATTCCCAGGCAGCCCCAGAGCAGCAGGCCACGGGGAGCTGCGTGAGCTGGAACCTCCCTGCAGAGATGGGCTCTTTGGAGGGGCTGCAGGAGGAGCCCAGGGCTCCAGTTGTCCTTGGGGCTTTTGGAAATCAAAAAGTGTGGGAGGAGATGGGATTGCTGCTGCTCCAGCCAGCTCCTGACAGAGTTCCACATCAGAGATTAAGGTCTCTGTGCACAGATTGAGGTCTGGGGAAGCAAAGGAAGTGGAATGGACAGAAATGCAACGTGAAATGGATTGACATGGGCTAAAGGGCAGCCGGGACAGGCAGGCACAGTCATAAATAAAAACTTTTCTTCAGGGCAGAAGTAACTGGGCAGACGTTATTGGATGGGCACGAGGAGCCTCACCGCGTGCCACGGACACGGGGAAAGACAGGAAAGGTAAATGCAAAGTGATGGTAACTGCTGAGAGCCACGGCTGCTAAATCACTGCCAGGCAAGGCCAGCTGGGGCTCCTCTCTGCAAATTACAAAATGGGAAATGTTCATCACTGCAGCGCCCCAAAAAGAGATGCTGAGCTGCTCAGAGAGGAGGATGTGTTGGGATGCTTTGGATTCTGACCCAAGAGAGGAGATGAGCCATCCCTGCTCGAGGAGAGCATGGGCAGCTCTGCAAAACATGGGGTTCACCAAAAGTGCAGGCTGGGGCAGGAGGCAGGGCAGGGCAGGGGGCTGTGGTGGGCTGCTCTGGTCTCTCAGCCCCAGAGCTGTGCCTGAGCCCCCTGGCAGGCCCTGGAGGATGGCACCTGCCTTTACAGCAGGGTGGGCACACGGCCTGGGCTGTGCTGGGGCACAGCTGCTCCCGTTTTGGGGACAGGGGGTTGATGGCTGGCTCACGAGGTCCCTGGGAGGGCAGCAGGGGCAGGTGAGATCAGCCCCAGAGGGAGGGGGAACACGTTCTGTGTTTACACAGCAGGGCCCTGGCTCCCCTCAGAACGGCCTCCCAGACCTGGAGCCCAGCCCTGCCGGGGCCACCAGTGTCCCCAGGTGCCACCCCAGGGCTGGTTGGGTGCCCAGGGACGGGCTGGGGCTGGGGCAGCCCCAGGAAGGTGCCTGAGGAAGGTGGAGGAGCAGCAGCTCGGCCCTCCTGGGCACCCTCATCCCCTCAGACACTCCTGCTGCTCCTGGGGCTCCCCACCTGTGCCCGCTCCTGCCCTCCCCAGCACAGGACATGCCTGCTCCTGGCCCTGGGGATGGTTTCCAATCCCAGCCCTCGGAGCAGCTGCAGGGCCAGGAAAGGCAGGAGGTGCTGGCCAGCTCAAACACCTGGGTGCCCATGGCCCGCCTGGGCAAAGGGGTGATGGAAGGGTCTGCAGGGGCACACCCCTCAGGATGGCTAAAGGAAATATTCACAGCTTTGTGAGCTTGAAAAACACCAAATAAAATTAATTCCAGAGTGAAGGTAGTGCTGGGAATGGGAAAACTCCTGCACGGAAGCTCCAGCAGGCTGAGCCTCCCTGCAAGTGCCTCATCCATTGTGCCCCTTCCCTGGGATATCACACTGCAATTGTGACTAAACACAGGATTACAGATTAATTTGGCTCTAAGCAGTCCCTTCAATACACTGTAGATCATTATAATGAAGACATGAATCTCTCCCTGCTCCAAAAGGAGCAGCGAGGATTTCAGCCCTGAAACGGGAGTTTCCTACCTTGGTGAATATTTCCATGGCACTCGTGATATCAGAAATAAGCTTTGCAGATTCTGACTTTTAGAAAATTATTCCCTTGAAAGGCTGTTTATGTTTTCCTGTTCTTTTCTAGCAATTAATGCACTGGCTTTGGAGGAGGATCTGTGATGTTATGCAAGTTAAACCTGTAAAAATGGTGAACTCTAATTAATAAAACCCCCAAACAGATACATTACAGCACACACACGGACTCCTATAAACACATAAAATACTGTGTCTGCATAGAAATAAATGCACACCTTGAAAGGGGTGATCTGTCTTCTCTGTTAATTGTCTTTATCAGATAAATATACAATTAGATCAAACAATACCATTATTTTGCCAACTTGCAGACAGGAGTGGTGACAGTTATTCACTAATATCTGTAAATGCTGGAGGGGGAATATTCCCATCTAATTTGGCAAATGTTTGACAAAGCCTGGAAAAAGAGTAATTTGCTTAACGTATTTAAAAATAAAAACCTTTTGCTTCTATCAAAGTGTTGGCAAACACCCGCTCAGTCTGAGCATTTGGAAGGATGCTACAAATGGATAGAAATCCTGGACACCCCACAAACTCTGGGGTTCACAGATCCCACTAGAGCCAGAGCAGCCCACCAGGCTGTTCCCATCATGGGTCCAGCGTTGCCATTTCTGTCCCCAAAACCTGGAATAAAACCGGGCCTTTGCACTTCTGTGGGGTCTTTCTGCAGAGCTCCAGGTGCTTTATGGACACTGAGTAATTCCCTGACAGCAGAATGCCCAGGTCAGCCCACGTGTCCCAGGAACACGCAGAGCACTGGGGGAGAACCTCCAGGTCAGGTCTGGGTTTGGTTTATGGAAGAAAAGGGATGGGGAGTGGGATTGGGACAGGACAATCCCAAATCCCTGCTGTACAGAGCTGAGTTTCCATGGATGGAGTGACCTGGACACAGAGCAGTTCCAGAACTTGTGGCACTGCTGCAGTCTGTGCCACTGCCTTTGGAGCAGGGTGAGTCACCACAACTCTGCTGAAGCCAAGCAGTCTCTGAGAACTGAGGGACTCGCTGTTCTTTATTTCTGCTTAATCAGTAATCTCCAAATATCATCCCTCCAAAGGAGGCCCACATGAGGGGAGCAGGCTGGGCTGCCTGAGCCCAGCCCAGCACAGCAGGAATTCCCAGCCTGGCACAGAGCATCCCTCCAGCCCTGCTCTGGCATCTGCTGTGGAGCGTCTGAGACCCTCTGGGCTCTCACCTCCGTTCCAAACCATCCCCTGGATTTTTAAGCTGGCTGACAGCGCTGGTGAGAGCAGCCCTGCTGCCTCCCCCTGCCCTCTGCAGCCTCAGAACGGGAACAGGAGCTAACACCTCTCCCCCAGGAGCTCTGGAAGGAGTCTCTGCCGTGTCGGCAGGCTGACAGCACCAGGAGCATGGCCATCACCTGCTCTAACACAGCATGGCTCTCCCAGGATTTGCTCGCTCCTTCAGTGGGGTCTGAGGGATGGGCTGGCAGGAAAAGCACTTTGCCAGGAAGGCTCAGCACTGGCTGTGTGGGAACAGCTCCGTGCTGCTGGTCCTGCTGTGGTTGTGTCACTGCCAAGGAAAGCCTGCAGCTCACCGGGGCACTCGAACCTTCAGTGCTGCAAGGGCAGGGCTGGAGGGGTTTAGAATCCCTGCAGGGACTGGAAAGCCCTGTGTGACCTTGGGACATGGGTTAGTGGTGGCCTTGGCAGCGCTGGGTCGCACTCAAGGTCTTACAGGGTTTTCCCAACCCAAACCATTCCATGAATTTGTGATTTCCCTTCTGCATCCCAAAGTCCCTGATGCCATGGGGAGGTTCAACACAGGACTCACCCTGGGTGGAGGAGCCCAAAGTCACATCAGAGCAAAAGAAAGAGAGAGAGAGAGAGATTCTCAAATAAATCTCAATATTTTTTTTTTAGTTTTTGGAGTCCCATTAGAGGACTTGGTCCATTCCTACCTGACCCCCCAGCTTTCTGGGGTTCACATCAGATAGTGCATTGCAAAGTTTCCCTGGATGAGAAGCTTCTCACTGAACAGAGCCACCCCTCCCTTACCCCAGCCCCTGCTGCAGGAGGAGCTGTCCAGCCTGGCAATAATAATAATATAATAAATAATATTTCAAAGCTAGTAATGTAGGCAGGATCCAAAGCAACCCCAAAGATGGATAGCAATCCTGGAGCAGGATATCTGCAAAGATGCAGAGCACTCTTTCTTTCCAGCTTGCTGTTTCTCCTGGGCTCCCTCTGTGTCTGCAGTGTCCCTTGCACTGAAAACGAGCCCAGCTGTCCCTGCCCGGCCTCACTGCAGGGTGGTGGCACTGCCACCAGGGCTGACCAGGGGACAGCTGGGACTGTCACCGCAGCCCAGCGCCTCCCAAGGCATCTGGGGATGCATTGATCTCCCACCACGTCTGTTTTAAACAATGAAGTTGTAACACGGGGAACTACATCTAAAATAGTAGGTTTGCCTAATAAAAGGCATTTTTCTCTTGTAAAACTCTCTATTAAAGCCACTTTGCTTTGTTAACTTTCATGGCATGTATCCTCACTATAGCCTTCAACACCTGAAAAATTAGTGGAAGAATTTGACTGATTATAGAGGCTGTTTTCCTTGTTCCACTGCTTCTTCTAAAAGGGATACTCAGCAGAACTTGCCTTTTTTTTTTTTTCATTTTGTGCTGTCTGCATGAGTAATTACCTCCCTGATTTCTGAGATGCAATTGAGTAGCTTCCACATTAGAAAAATCCCAAGATTGATAGAGCCATCTCTCCTAAAGGATTAGTTTGCTGCTGTAATTCCACTGAGTAGGTCATTCAAATAGCAAAATGCTACCAAGTCTAATTCCTCCTGTTTGTAAAAGCCAGGTATTGATACCTATTTAGGAGAGGCTGGAAAGGGCTCCTTGCCTTTGGAGGGGAGAAGGGGCTCCCGTTTCCTGGCTGTGGGGCAGGGCAGGAAAAAGAGCTTTGTATTCCTGGATGGGTCAGCTCAGGGGCTGCTTATGCCAGAGAAAAGAGCAAAGAAAAGGTGATGATTGTGCAGACAGGTTGAGAAATGGGGCACAATTTTAGGAATCCAGTTTCTCCCAGGATTAAAGGACCCTTGACAGCTTGGGGATGGCTTTGGGGTGCCAGGGGAGCCGCCCAGAGCCCAGCACAGCTGTGGAGGAGAGGATTATCCCAGGCATGGGCAGGGAAGAGATTTTAAATCATTTCCCAGGCTCTATCGGGCCCATGTTCCTGGGCAGAGCCGTGTGTGTTCCCAGGCTCCCAGGGGAGGTATCCAAAGCATCCAGGGGCAGGAGAAATCATTCCCCGAGCTCTGCACTCCCAAATCACCTGCTTTCATACCAAATATTTAGGGAGCAGGCTCTTTCATTTATTGGAGATATTCTGGGAAAGGTTTGGAGAGCGTTCAGCACTCATCAGAACCCATTTTCCAAATATTTGAATAATGATAGCAGAGCTTTGGAGGGCGTAGGGAGGAAGGAATTCCTCTAAACATCACAGGTGTAACTGTGAGGGTGCAGAGAGCAGCTGGGACTGTGGCAAGTGATTGTGCCAATGCCATTTTATCAGGGAAAAATTACTGACTTCCTCTGTCACTCTGCTAGACTAAAAATAAATGTATTAACTAAAACTGACATCTTAAAAAAACGAGAATACTTAAAAAAACCTCTAAAATTCTGAATAACATCTTTTTTCAATTAAAATGCTAAAAGCATGGTAATCTCTTAAGCTCACCAAGATGCATTTTGTGGTAATTCTAGGGGGGAAAAGCCTACAAAATATCAATAAGAAAACACTTAGTTGTGTGAAGTAAATAAATGTTTTACTCCCAGTGAAGCACCCCAGGGCCAGGCCACACCTGAGCTGATACAAAGCCCCTTTCTCTGCCCTGATCCGCGTCCCTCCCCATGCAAACACAGCTCTGCTCAGGAGAGGCTCAGCAATTTCCATCAGCACAGGAGCTGGAAGTTCATTTGAAAGGCAGGAATAAATCTTAGGTGTGCTCTGAAGTCGGTTTCACTGAAATGCAAAAGCTCCTTGCGAGTTGGGGGCACATTCCAGGGACTGAAATCCGGCTCCCCAGACAAGGCACAGATGCTGATTTCCTTCTCCCCGGCAGCTGCGCCGCGCCGTGCAGCAGAGCTACCCTGTAGCTAAACACCTGGAGAAACCCGGGCAGCAGAACAACAAACACCTCCCAATCCCACCAGGCACGGCCCTGAAAGTCACTTCAGGGGAGGGGAAAGGGGCTGGGGGGGGAACAAGGAGCCCAACCTCAGGCACCCCTCAGGGGAGGAATTCACTGGGATATCAGCCAGCCCTGCCTCTGAACCACCCTGGTCAGGGCAGCAATTCAGATCTTACACTTGTGGTTTTTACTGCTTCTCCCTTGCAAACTGCCAGCTAAAAGAGGAACAGAGAGCTCCATGAGCTCGGCTGGAGCAGTGTGGTCACAACTGCACACGCTGCACATCGGCACTTTTCAGTTCTTTCCGACCACCTTTCCTTTGGCAAATATTCCTACAGTTGTGACATTCCTCACCACGACCTCCTCTGCTCTGCTCCTGTCCTGGAAAGACCCTGCTGCAGTGACTTGTCACAGTCGTGGGATGCCAGAGTGGTTTGGGTTGAAAGGGGCCTTAAATCCCATCCCTGTGCTGCTCTGGACACCCCCATCTCCACCCCCATTCCCACCCCCATTCCCACCCAGGACCACAGGATGGAATTCAGACATTCTGCAGAAAAATCAAGATGTGCAATGGAAGTGTTTCCTGTGGGGCTGGGAAGAGCAGTGTCAATAACCCCGTTTAACCCCTCTGCTCCTGAGCACTGACTATGAGCACTCTGCCATCAGCCACCTCAGCAGGTGGGTGTAAGGACAGCACAGACTGCATCCACTGCATTTCACCAGAGTACCCAAAATCGGTGCTTGGTGAACGGCAGGCAGCTGTTCCTACAAGTGAGATAAGGCTGGAGATAAGGCAGGGACAGGAGGAAGAGTCTGCAAGATGCTTCTTTGCTAAACAGAAATTCTCCTGTTTACAGGGGATTCTTTGAGAAACCTAATTCATATTTTTTTCCCTCTAAATGAAGAGAAAAAAATGTTTTTAAAATGACTAATTGGGTAAAATTCTTCAAGATGCCTTTATCAACAGCTGTGCTCCTGGGATGTTGTTAAGGTGACAGCCATACCCTGCACTGCTCTGCTTGGGGGAATATTCCACCCTGAGCCCACAGTCCCAACACTATTTCAGTGATTCCACCACTAAGAAATCAAAACAATCCTTAGTTTTGTTTTTGCAGCTTCACCGGGGCAAAGTGTGGGATTTCCTGAAAGCCAAAGGCCAGCCTGGCAGCTGGGGAGCAGGAGCACAGCATTCACCCAGGAAATGCAGTGGGAATTCTGCCCCATTCCCTTTGCAGCACTGGCTCCCACACGCCCCAGGTCTCAGCTCACACCCTCCTAGGCTAAGTACAATTCATGCTGGGAGTGTCCTGAGAGAACTTTGGGATGTGCTGGGAGGATGGGAGGCAGGGGGCAGCCCCAGCAAAGGGAATGAGCCCTGCAGTGGCCGTGCAGGAGCGGCTGTCTCAGCACCTCAGCGCTGCTGGGAGAGCCTGGCAAGGGCAGGGAGGCATGGCTGGGAACGAGAGGGAAAAAAGAGATGAAATCAGAAAACCTCTCTATCAATCTGCCAAGCTGTCAGAGACGCCTGTTCTGAAACAATTCCTCTCATTTCCAATAAATTATGTCAGGAGTGGATAAAAGGCATAGACGGCGAGTCTGGAGACAGCCGCCTCCTCTCCCGAGCCGTGTTCAAACAAGCCGGGCTAAATCTGCCGTCAGTGCCGCTGACAGCCCGGCTGGGCACGGCTGCCTTGGCACGGCTGCTGCCAGGGAAGGGCTCCCCAGCCGCGGGGAGCAGCCCCCAGCCCCTGCCTGCCGCCCCAGCAAGGCCTGACGGAGCAGGGGTCGCTGCAAACTGGGAGTACTGGTGAGGAGCAGCGCCTGTCAAGGCAGGAGCCGAGCTCCAGGGGAAACCCAGCAGCACTCCTGGGTACCCAAAAATAGTCACAGCACACCCAATAAAACATAAAACCAGGGGATTATTCGGAAATTAAAGAAATTAAGGAAAAATCTATCAATCACCTGAGCTTAAAAATGTCGATAAGAGCAGTTTGATACAGTCAATATGAAGAGCGCAGTCGGTGCTGAGGAGGTGGCAGGGGCTGTCTGGGGACACTGGGGACAGCAGGGCTGGTGGCTCCAGGGACAGGGGCACAGGGACCACGGCCTTTTAAACATTTTCCTGGGTATTCCTCAGGAAAAAAACAAACCTGGTGTCAGCCGTGCCCAAACAATCATGGGCAACTCCAGGAAAGTCTCCTGAGCTGACCCTCAGTTCCTGGGTTGGGCTGGAGCCCCAAGTGAAGAAACCCAAGGACTGCTCTGATCCAGCCCCCAGATTCAGATGTGGCCAGTGTGAACTTAAACCTGACACAGGAGCAGTCCTGGAGTTACCAGCCTCTCCCAAACTGGGTTCTCCCTGCCAGCTGTGGGTGAGAGATGATGCTCCACGTTCTGAAGGTTATTTTTGTGTTTTTCAGCCCCATGTGAAGCTGGACCTAACACCAGCAAGGGCTGAGGCTGTTGTTGCCCCAACATCATCCTCACAGAGAGTGCAGGCAGCTCCAGGGCTGCTCCTGCCCCCTGCATCCCAGTTCCATCATTCCCTACCCCTGGCTGGGCACCAGGAGCACTGGGAACACCGGGAGCTTTGGGGAGGAGGGCTGTGCAATCCCAGAGCAGCCGGGCACAGCTGGCACAGGTGAGCTGGCACAGGGAGCACGGGCCAGAGCCCAGGCCAGCAGCGTGTCCGGGCTGGCCGTGTCCCTGCCGTGTCCCTGCCCTTCCCGGGATGCTGTTTACAGGAACCATAGCAACTCCCAAGGCCATTAGCTGCAGTCACAGCCGGCTCCAGCACCTGACTGAAGGCTTGGATGTGTGATATTTAGTCTGACCTATAAAAATATCTCTGGAGCAACCTGCGTGCATAAGTGTCACATCAAATGTTTGTCATACACGGGATGTGACACCGGGCACCTGACGGAGCCTCGCCGCAGCTCAGGGGGATGTGCCCCTTTAAAAGGCTCCTAATATTCCTCCCAGACACTGCAAAACCCAGCTGGTGGCAGCGGCAGGCAGCCTGTGACAAACAGCTCCCCTCTCTTCCTCGCTCCCAGTCCAATCTCCTCGGTTGCCATTTCCAGCCGTTTCATTAAAGACGTGTGTCATTGCCGTGCTGGCCCAGGACTCCCCTTCAATGCCACCAAAGATGGCCCAGTGCCACCCTGACAGGCTGAGCACGGGGCCAGAGCTCGGGGCAGCTGCGGGATGGCTCACACTGGGAGCTGTGGGCAGCTCTGCAAAGCCCTGGGGGCTGGGGCAGGGCTGGGGGGGCACCGGCATGCCCCGTGCCCCAGGCAGGCACAGGGAGAAGCTGCTGCTCCTGCAGGTGAACCCCAAACACCTGAGCTGGCCCTCACCTGAGAGCCCCAGCACTCTGTTTCTCTCCTCAGCGTTTGGGGGCACCTCCTGGAGGGGCTGTGGCTGGTGTAGACAGCTCAAGGTGATCTGGCTGGTGTAGGAGTGATTTAGGAGCACTGCTGCTCTCCCAACCAGCCTGCCACGTTCCACAGGTGCTCCAGTCCTTCACCTGCAGAGCTGCCCCAACACCTCCCACACCGGGGCTGAAAAATCTCCCACAGAATGCACAAATTTCCTCATTTTCTTTACCACAGAAACAGAGTGTGGGACCTGTGCTGGAGTGCCCATCCTGGAGGTGTCCAGGAGCACCAGGACGTGGCACTCGGGGCTCAGGGCACACAGGGTGGGCATGGGCACAGCTGGCACTCCATGGGCTGGGAGGGCTTTTCCAGCCTCAAGGAGCCTGGGATTCTCTTTGAAGGTGAAGCAAAATTGCAGAACCTGTCTTGGCAGGAGAAGGTGTCCTGGATCCCTCTCTGAGGAGCAGCCTGGCCATTTCTGATCTCCAAACACCTTCAAAATCTCCATTAACTGTCCATGGAACTGGGGGAATTCTGTCCCTCGAGGTCCCTTTGGAGGATGAGCCACACTTAAATTCCTTCCATTGCCTTTGTGTTTCTTTAAAAAAATCCAGTTTGGATGATCAAAAATTACAGGAAGAGTGTTATTGGGAAATGGGGCCTCCCCAAGGGCACTGAATCCAAAATTCAGTAAGATTTATCTGCTAAGATACATAAAAACATCTCTCTGTGCTTCTGTATGGAATCTAAAATATGATACACACACAAATTTCAACAAATTATTCATAAAGAAAAAAAAGGAAAAAAAAAACAAGGAAAAAAAAAACAAGAAAAAAAACCAAGGGAAAAAACCCCCAAGAAAAAAAACCCAAGCAAACAAAACAAAACAAAACAAAAAAAAACCCACAAAAAAAAAAGTTTTCAATGCTGAAGAAAACCAGTCTAAGATTTGATCTGAATCTCAGACATTTCACTCAGCTCTCCTGGAAAATCCTGCCTCTGTCAGGCATTTCACCTCTGCAGCATCTGACCTTTCTTTGGAGTATGTAGATTTTAAAATTAATTCATATTCATCCTCCACGTGGTTTTGTGGGACTTCTCTCTCAAAAGTGGGATATTTGTTGTCACAACAACGTTACAGGGCATTAATTAATGTGGTACTTTTAGAATTGGTGCTTGGGGACTGGAACAGAAAGTACCAGCAGAGTGTGAAATCCTGCCCTGGGCACTCCTTGATGGGGGAACAACTCACAGAATGTATATTCATTAACTTGCAGCTTCCTCAGGAGCCACCAAGAGCCACAGAGAGACTGAACTGAAGCTGTTACTCCCAGAAATATGGCTTTAAGCAAGAATTTGCTTGATTTTCACCAACATTTCTGAATGCCAAGCAGCACATGAATATGATGTTCTTGCATAAAAACAGTTGTATCAGGAGAAATTACAATGGTTTCCAGGAGTCGTTGGGGCCCATTTAAAAAAATAGAACAAACAGATTAAATTATGCCCTCTAGATTTAAAAAAAAAAAAAAAAAAAAAAAGGATTTCTGGTGTAGAACTGGAAAAGAGAGGGAGAACACCAGGTGTACTCCTGTGGTGTCTGTCAGAAATCCCTGTTTGTTCAGGCATTTCCCACCTTTATTCACTGACCCTAAATCCACCCTCGTGGCATCCTAAACACCTCTCTGAGGGATGGGGAAAGATCTCAGCCAAAGAAGTTTGTAGTTCTTAAAATCCACAAATCATTCTTAAGATAGAGCCTAAATCTAAAAGCATTTAAAACACAGAATGGCTTAAGAAAGGCAATTTGGTATTAATGTAGCATTTCCACCCAAATTCAGTTTGAGATGATCAAAATATGATCAGCTCCAGTAACACCAACAAAGTTTAATTCATTTACTTATAAGCTAAATATACTCTGTGTTTTGATAATATCAGGAATGTTTCACATTTCCTCATATTTAATTGTCCTTCAAATCTGTCTCCTAAACACAGAAATGATTACTTTAAATTTATTTGAAAACCAGGGGTGTGTGTGCCTGGACAAGTCGGGCAGCCAGGTCAGGTGAAATAACCCAGGTATTATCAAAGCTGTGGTTCACAGCCATTAAAATGGGAAATTGTAGGAATGACTCCCAGCCTGGAGATGCCATTCCCTTATTTAATGTCTATTTTTAAATGTGGATGAGATTTTCTCTGTAAAAAAATAATGAACTTTACAAAATGTCACTTTTACTAACAGAAATTATGGCTCGAATACCTGAATGTGAATATTAAATATTAAAAAAAAAAAAAGATAAAAGAAAATTTCATTTAAATAATGCTGAGGTTGTGACACAAGCTGACAAAAGCAGGGAAATGCAGAGTCACAGCTGACACTGCCCTTAATTCACACAACTTTGGGCAAGGTCAGGAGGGCAAAAGTGTAACTCCACTCTGGGTATCAAGTTTGGAGACTTTGATTTCTTTAATTTTGAATTTACGTCTTAATACATTTTAAAGATCATTTGAATCCCCTTATTTAAGATAACATGGTGGATGGACTAGGAGAGCTGCAGAGGGACTGGGGACAAGGATGGAGGGACAGGAGCCAGGGAATGGCTCCCACTGCCAGAGGGCAGGGATGGGTGGGACATTGGGAACTGGGAATTCCTGGCTGGGCTGGGATTGCCAGAGCACCCAGGGCTGCCCCTGGATCCCTGGAGTGTCCCAGGCCAGGCTGGAGGGGCTTGGAGCAGCCTGGGACAGTGCCACACCAGGGCAGAGGATGGGCAGGGCCAGGAGGAGCACCCAAAGCCCAGGTTTGGGTGGAAACGTCTCTGGTTTGGGGGAGAAGCCTCTTGGGTTTGGGGTGGAAACCTCTCGGGTTTGGGGTGGAGGTTTGGGATGGAAACCTCTCAGGTTTAGGGGAAAACCTCACAGGTTTGGGAGGGAAACCTCCTGGGTTTGGGGTGGAAACCTCTTGGGTTTGGGGAGGAAACCTCTTGGGTTTGGGGAGGAAACATCGTGGGTTTGGGTTGAGGTTCGGGATGGAAACCTCTCAGGTTTAGGGGAAAACCTCACAGGTTTGGGAGGGAAACCTCCTGGGGTTTGGGGTGGAAACCTCTTGGGTTTGGGGAGGAAACATCGTGGGTTTGGGTTGAGGTTTGGGATGGAAACCTCTCAGGTTTAGAAGGAAATCTCTCAGATTTAGAGGGAAACCTTGCGGGTTTAGGGGAAAACCTCGCAGGTTTGGGAGGCAAACCTCCTGGGTTTGGGGTGGAAACCTCTCGGGTTTGGGGTGGAAACCTCTCGGGTTTGGGGTGGAGGTTTGGGATGGAAACCTCTTGGGTTTAGAGGGAAATCTCTCAGATTTAGAGGGAAACCTCGCGGGTTTGGGGTGGAAACCTTGCAGGTTTGGGTGGAGGTTTGGGAGGGAAACCTCCCAGATTTGGAGGGAAACCTCTCAAGACTGGGGGGAAACCTCACGGGTTTGGGGGGAGATTTGGGAGGGAAACCTCTCGGGTTTAGGGGAAAACCTCGCAGGTTTGGGAGGCAAACCTCCTGGGTTTGGGGTGGAAACCTCTTGGGTTTGGGGTGGAAACCTCTCGGGTTTGGGGTGGAAACCTCTCGGGTTTGGGGTGGAGGTTTGGGATGGAAACCTCTTGGGTTTAGAGGGAAATCTCTCAGATTTAGAGGGAAACCTCGCGGGTTTGGGGTGGAAACCTTGCAGGTTTGGGTGGAGGTTTGGGAGGGAAACCTCCCAGATTTGGAGGGAAACCTCTCAAGACTGGGGGGAAACCTCACGGGTTTGGGGGGAGATTTGGGAGGGAAGCCTCTCGGGTTTAGGGGAAAACCTCGCAGGTTTGGGAGGTGAACCACGTGGCTTTGGGAGGGAAACCTTGTGGATTCAGGAGGCAAACCTCCTGGGTTTGGGAGGCAAACCTCTCAGGTGCTCCTCAGCCAGGGACAGGCCACCTGCACGTGGCAGCTGCTGAGCACGCCCTGCTGCAGGGACAGATCAATGCACTGGTGATCACCTCTGCAGGTCACTCCCTAATGCAACGATCAATCAAATTTCCTTCCATTCTTTCAAAATTAAGCAGAAAGAAAAAGAGATTTTAGTTTTCTTTTCTTAGCTTATTTTTAACAGAGGCACTACAGAATTATGATGGTGTCCTTTTGGTAAACCAAAATGTCAGACACATATTATTCTTTTAAACATCTCCTGGCCTTTCTCTGAAAGGTTAAGGTGGTTTAAATAAATTTAGTCAAAGTAAATGACAGCTGAGGAAGAGTATTAGAAAACTATACTTATCAACAACCTCTTTTCCTTAAATTTAAACAAGTCATTTACCAAACTGCAGTTTAAGGAGATCATGACAATGTATGCTGTTCCACAGGAAGATGAAAACAACTTTAAATGGTAAAGAAATGTTGGGTGGGAGAAATTACACACAAGTTAGTGAATGTTAATGCATGGTCTGAAAGTTGCAAACCATGGTTTTTAAAATAATGGGGCAGCAGCCTGGGCTTTCACCTGAGACCTTAAGTGGGAGTTGTCCTTTTCCTGCTTTTACATGCCATTGATGACAGGAACGGAGATGGAACAGGCAGGAAAAGTGTGGATCCAGACCTCATGCAAGAGAGTCCCTCAGACTGCCTCAGGGTTGGACAGATGTTGTTGTTTACCACAGGAGTACACCTGGTGTTCTCCCTTCTTTTCCAGTTCTACATCAGGAATCATTTTTTTTCTCTTTCTTTTAATCTAGAGGAGGTAATTTAAAGCAGTGGATTTTAAATGTATTCATATATTATGAAATGCAACTTTAAAAGTGATTCTGACACCCATGAGCATTTCAGATGCATGTCTGCAAAAACAGTCCAAGTGGGAAAGAAACCAACCCAAACCTACCAGCCAAATCAGTGGCTCTTCAAGATAACTCAGCAAGAGATCATTTCCTAATTAACATAGATAATTGGGATCTTGAGCTCATCACCCAAATCAAATGATGATTAACGTACAGTGACTCTCAGAATCCCAGAACGGTTTGGGTTGGGTGTGACCTCAGAGCCTGTCCCATTCCAGCCCTGCACATCCCACCATCCCAGGGACCTCCAGGCCCCGTCCAGCCTGGCCTGGAGCACTTCCAGGGGTGTAAAGAACACACTGAGACCATTTTTCATGCATCAATAGTGAGTTTTTCCCATTCCCATCTGCCGAGGAACCAGTAGCAGTGAGCAGACACCTCTGAGGTGCAGAGGCAAGGCCTGTTGCTGTCACCTTGGCCACCTCCTTCTTCACCCCGAGAGCCAACAGGGGTCACCCCACTCCAGCGAGTTCCCACTTTCCTGCAACAAATCCCAATCCTGCTGCATGGCCCTGAACCTACTGCCCTCACAGACAAAGGGGACATGGGCTCATTTATTGGGCCCCAGTTCAGGCACATCCTCAGAGCTGGTTGCATCAGGACCTCTGGCAAATCCAGGAGGAAGAGGGGCTGCCTTACACCATCCTTTTTCTGGGCTCTTTACTCCACACATAACACAGGCAGGATCAAGAGAAAAAACCCTTGTGAAGACAAAAATATATGTTTTAGTATTTGTGTTCGCTGATCTACAGCCAAGCAAAGACCTCCTGTCCAAAGACTTATGTTATTATTATTTTTACTTACTTTATTACTATTTTAATACCACATAGTTACAACCCCCTGCTTAAGCATTTCCCTTCAAACTTATCAGGAAAGCAACAAAATCCAACTTTCTGCAGTTCCACCAGAGCACAGCTCCAATGAAATCGCCGCTCCCAGGACTGGGCGGCAGAAATTTCAATTTTACTTGTTGGTAGGAAGGGCAGAATTACTCGTCCACTGGCCCAGCACGAAGGGCTTGGTGCCGAGTTTCCATAGAAATGCATTGATTAGAGCCTAATTCCCGTTAATGTTGTGTCCCTGCAGCACACTCTGCTTGCTCACGCCGCCGAGCACCTTCCCTCGCAGCCGCCCTCCGCTTTTGTTCGGCTCAGTAGGTTTCCTAACTGCTGGATTTTATTGAGTTAAATCAAGCTGTCACTTCATCTGCCTGAAGGATGACTCAAATACAACACATAATAATAAAAGAAAAGTAGGATAAAATAATCTTGTCAAGCCAGAAAAACTGATTGCTTGAAGTTGTAGCCTTCAATCAATACACTAATTCCACAATTTATACCTCTTTCAATTGGAGAGGAAAGAAACCCTGATATGGTATTTCTTGGCTCACTGACCAACTTTGACCTTCTATCTATGTGAATGTGGGATTAGCAAGTGCTGCTGCTTAGTGAAATCACCTATGAAAACAGGGAAGCAAATCAGAGCCATTTGAGGCTCAAACTAACTTTATTAATTCCAGCAGGGCCAGGGGTGTTTATTGCTCAGGCGCTCTGGGCTCGCAGCAGAGGCCACGGGGCTGCTGGGCTGGGGTTTGGTGTTGGAGAGGAGGGGGAGCAGAGCTCTGGGACCGTGGCACCAGAGCCACCAGTGGGGGGTGCCCCCAAAGCCACCCCCGCTGTCACCTGTCCCAGGGAAATCCCAGGAAAAGCAGGCTGTGGCCACTGGGGCTGCTCACAGCTCCCTGCCTGGAGTCAGGTGGACAAAGACAGCTTCTCCAGGCAGCTTAGGAACCAATTTCTCCAGGAATAATAACTCACTTTGTAATTTGCTATTTTTTTTCTGTGGCAAATCATCATAAACCCCTCTTTTATTTGTTAATTGTCATTCATCTGCATAGCTTTATAAAAGAACAATCAAACTGTTTGTTTAAAAATTTGGGATGCTCTTTGGCTGTCAGGTCCCTGCTTTGCTTTCAGAATTCCTCCCCTGCGGGCACAGTCCAGGAAATAAAAATTCTTTGTTTAGTGAAGCCTTTATACTTCACCCTGCCACCTGCTTAGCTCAGGTTGTGGCAGGCTATCAAACAGGGCTGGAAGCAGGAGCCTCCCTGCCCTGTGCCTCCAAAAGGAGAAGGCAAACCCGTGCAGGCTGTCAGATCAGCTGTGGTGGGGAAGAGCCAGTCCACACTGCCTCAAATAATAAAGGTAATTAAGGCAGTGCAATAAAGTACAGCTTTCCTTTGCTTGGGAAAAGGTGGTGTTTAATTAACACCAAATTTTCCCACTTTCCAGGGATATTCCACCTTTCCAGGAATATTCCTTGTGCCTGTTTTCAGTGATTTCAGCAATCACTGCTGGCCTGAGAAACAGAAGGTGAAATAAAGGCATGCCCAGCCTGGGATGACCTCTGAACACAGCCCAGATCTCAAATCTGCATCACAAGGGCAACGAATGCCAAAGCTCCCACATTCCAGGAGCTGCTTCCTACCCTTTTGTCCTTCCTTTGTCCCACTGGTGGGGTCAGAAACAGGGCAGTGCTGATGCCAGAGAGACTCAAGGGAGATGTTCTTGCACAGGGAGGGTGGGCAGGCCCTGACAGAGATTCCCAGAGCAGCTGGGGCTGCCCCTGCATCCCTGGCAGTGCCCCAGGCCAGGTTGGACAGGGCTGGGAGCACCTGGGACAGTGGGAGGTGTCCCTGCCCTGGCAGGGTGGCACTGGATGAGCTCTGAGCTCCCTTCTGACCCAAACCATTGCAGAATCTCCTGACTCCAAGCCCCCCTGAGCAGCTGGAAACTGAACTCACTGGCTAAAGCAAGCAGCCAGGAGCACAGTGCCTTCAACACCTGCAGCATCCCTGGCAACTCCTGCATCTCTGCAGCCACGGGGGCAAGGAGCACAATTCAGCTTTCCAGTTCCCTTCAGCAAGACACCACTTTGATTAACCTTTCCTTTACTCACAGTTTACTTTGCTTAGGGTAGAACACGCTGCTGGAGACGCTGCCTTTATTTTTTTTCCAGGGAGTGGATGGTATTTCCCCAGGCACCAGCCCAAGCAGCAGAAACACCTCCATGGAATACCAAGCAAGCAGCAGAACACAGCCCTGGTGGAGCTGCACTTCCCAGCAGCCAGCACCAGGCCCCTGCCCTGCTCCAGGTTAACTCAGAGCTGCTCTCAGCACCCCTGGCGCAGGGCAGCCTCTCCCTTTAATAGGGGAGCAGAGTTAATGATGCAGCATTAATGGAGAGAAATCAACCACAGGAGTGTCAGGTGGTCACCTCACCCTCCCAACTCCTGACTCAGAAACTGAATTATTCAAACCTGCCTCTGCTTTAACGCTGGGCATATACAGGCAGCAAAAAGAGAAAACACCGAGGGAAGATGAAGAAAAACTCAAAAAAGAGGAAAAATTTACTGGGTATCAAAATTCTCCCTTAATGATTATAAGCAATAAATTAAAAAATGCTCCAGGTGAGATCTTAGTCTCCCCAGACACTTCTCACTCCCTAATTTGGATTCACTCTATCAGAGGTATAAATACCTGATGGAAATAAGGGTCTGCACCAAAATACTCCCTGCTTTCCCTTCTGCTTCCCCTTCAAGGGAAGCAGAATAAAAGAAGACATTTGCAGGAGAGGAGGCACAGCCCCCGAGCCCACTGATCACATTGTCCCTGGATTTCTGCTGCGATGAGGGATGAAGATGCATCTCATGCTGATCCTTTGAAGCTCATGGAGATGAAGGTTAAGAGGCATTTGAAGTTGTTAGTTTGTTTGTGGCCAGGGAGGGAGGTGCTCGGTGCCCTCAATCCTGCAGGCTGAGGGATGTCACCGGGACTCACCTCTTGACATTCAGTCCCATGGCAAGAACAAAGATTAGAGGCAGGGTCAGCCCGTGCCAGCCCAATTTCACTCAAAGTTTTATTGCCGACACCATTGTTCATCTGATTGTTCCCAAACACTTTCTTTTAACAGAAATGCCGAGATTTAGCCTTATTTTCAGCCATCGATTACAGCGCTGTCAGCTGAGCAAATACTGGGCTGGAAATTGCAGTGTATTTGAGAAAGTAAGGGAAAAACCCATCAGAAATGAACCAAAATTGCTCGTGGAATAAGCAAATAAGGGAGATGGGCTCTGGGCTGAATAAACAGCCTGTGTGGTGTGTGCACAAATGAGAGGTGCCTGCCCAGCCCAGCGCCGGGGGAGCCCAGGATCTGGGGGGCTCTAGTAAGGACAAACAAGCAGCTGAACGCTCCAGGATCCCCAGGAATCTTTCTACCTGAATACTCAGCTTCTGCTGCCCACAACTAAAAAGCAAATGCTGTTATTTTAATGTATATTAATGATCTAAACCGTGGGAGTTTGGCTGTTTTGTAATACTGCCCGGCCATGGCTCAGCTGTGGCACCTCCATCATCCCCATCACCCTTGAAACACTGAGGGGTCAGCTCCAAAGCAGCTTCTGGCTCCCCAGTACAGCTCAGGAACACCTCAAACAGCTTCACAGCGCTCAGGAAACAACACAGCGAGCAGCAGCAACCACACAAAATTAGGAGGGATGAGTCAATGACAAAAGCCTTAAATGGGCACAAAATAATTCTGTTCCAGGCCTGTACTCCAATCATTTCACACTGAAGCCTCAGACACCATCCCAACCCAGGCCCCTGAAGCCTGGTAAGAAGACTTCTGCCTGCTGTACTCTCCTCCCAGCAGTGACAGGGCTGCACAAACTCTACAGCTGAGAGCAGGGACCCCCAGAGCCATCAGCCTGACCCCGGGCACGGGGCAGGGCGAGGCTGCTGAGCCCTGGAGCAGTGGCACTCCCAGCCAGGAGCTGGGGCAGAGGGAGCTGGCAGCAGGGCAGCGAGGGCACAGGCTGCAGCTACCCCCTGGACTTTGCAGGGGCAGCACGGGCAGGAGCAGGACGGTGCCAGGGGCTGCTGCTGAGGGAGCTGCAGCCCAGCATTGCCTCCTCACTGTGGGAACACCTGGATGGGCCCCAGGAGCCCATCCCAGGGCAGCGAACCCTCTCAGTGATTGTCAGTGTCAGTCCCACCTGGCTCGGACCCCAAACCCTTGGCTGAGCCCAGTGAGCCCAGCACAGCCCCAGGGGCCCTGGAGCTGCCCTGCACCTGTCCCAGGGCAGGAGGGAGCCAGGGCTCCGTGCCCACACTGCCCTTGGCAGAGTCACTGGCACTCCCCAGCCCCTCCTCACCTCCCAGCTTGGCTCACCTGAGCTCCAGCTGATGCTTTCCTTCTCTCAGTTAAATGCTGCTCTCTCTTTTGGTGCTGGCACTTGGAATTTAAAGAGAGAGCGAGAGAGTGACAGGGACTATATGCAGCAGGGCAAATATTTGTTGTATAAGATAAACACACAATTATCTAAAATGTAATCTTAATATGACTTATTAAAATAGATTACATTTTAATGTGCACTGCAATTTGCACATCATCCAGCACACTCTGGGTATGCAGCTTCCCCTGTGCCTCTCCCCTGACAACCTGCACTGCTGCAGATACAGGGGAGGCGAAAAGCCCGCCGCTATCTCCCTCTAAATGGCTCCATTCCGTGTTGATAGTCAGATACAGCCCTCACCTTTATCCCAGCTTGTTTCTGACCCACTGAGTTCGTGTTAATCACCCCTGTGGGCACCAATAATTTCCCCATATGTGGAATTTGATAAGTTAGAGCACCCACTTCATTTCAAGAAGATTCCAGCTGGCTATCCAGTTATCGCTATGGACAGCTTCAAGCACTTCCATGCTGCTCCTTGTATTCTCAGCTTTATCAAGTGCTTTGCACTTTTTGTCTTTTATCTCTTAATTGAGACCTGACTGCAAGAAATGCCTATCTCTTAAAGTGTGGTGCATTAAGTATTAACTTGAACTGCTTTGGCTACTTGAGGTACAGAAAAACCTTAAGAAGCAAGGAAAAGGGTGAAAAAAAAAATCTCCCCAAATCTCTATTTAGAAAAACTGTGTAAATGCTACAGTGTAATAAAAAAATAAATCTTGTTCTTCCTTCTCTGCCTCTTCCTTACAAGTAAAAGGGAAAATAGAAAAGGAAAGTGTGTATTGCAGACAGAAATCAACTCCATCTACTTGTTTGCTTAACTGGAAATGCATTAAAATGCAAAGGGCCTGGAAAAGGAAAGCGTTAGGAAATGAATGTGTATGAATAAGAAATTATTTCACAATTAAAGGTGGTAAAGAATTCTTTTCTCACCGAATGATCTGTTCAGTCCATTCAGTTGTCAAGAGCAGCAGCTGAATCTCCTCATGGAGGAGCTGGGCGGGTGTGGATTGCCACAGACACACTTTGATGGGGAATATCTGTGTTTTTTTGAAGCATCCCTCCCAGAACGACTCTGAGCGAAGAGTGTGGAGTCTGGCAGAGCCAAGACAGCGTGGAAGATGCAGGTTCTCTCTTGCTGCTCCACTCTGCACTTACTCCTTCCCCACAGACGTGCTCTGCATTCAGCAACAGCCCCAAGAGCAGAAGTGTTCCACTCCCTGTTGGTGTCTGAAACCCAAAACCTGATTTGGGTTTGTGTTTTTCACCATTTTGCTGGCAAGCAACCTCCCTGACAAGCTGCTCTCAAACTGCCTGATGGAGCTCTCCTCATGTCCCTGGCAGGAGGGGGCAGCCAGGCGAGGGTCAGTCTCTTCTCCCCAGGAACAAGGGGCAGGACGAGAGGAAATGGCTCAGGCCATGCCAAGGGAGGCCCAGGTTGGACAGCAGGGAAGATTCCATCCCTGGAGGAGTGGTTAAGCACTGGCACAGCTGCCCAGGGCACTGCTGGAGTCACCATCCCTGGAACTGCTGGGAAAATGAGTGGACAGGTTGTTTCCCAGTGTGGTTCAGGGGATTCAGCTGAAGGTTGGGCTTGATGGCCCTGCAGGTCTCTTGCAGCCTCAGTGATTCTGTGGTTCTCCAAACTGAACATCTAAGCTCAGAATATATTTGAAGATGTTGGCACAAATCTCCCGGTACAGCAATTTTATCCTCTGTAAAATGAGGCAAAAAAAAAAATTCCAATGTCAGCTTAAAACCTCTGGACCAGCACTGGTCCCAAACTGTGGTGCCCTGACAAAAACCTGGGATCCACAAATTCCTCATTAATTCCTTCACTTCCTTTTTAAAGCAAAATTAAACGAGGCATGAACTGCTTCTTCTAGCCCAAAGCCAGTTTCTCAGGAGGACCAGGCAATATCTTTGTGCCAATGACTCTGCAGCATGGAAAAGCAGAGGAAAAGCAGGACTTGCCCTTCCCAGGAGCCCTCTGCCTCCTGGACTGCAGGTGTCACTCGCAGGTGGTGGGACAATACACCTGCACTGGATGTGGAGCAGTGATATTTCCCTGAACATGAACAAGAAATAAATAATAGTAAATTGACTTTTCAAAGGCTTTTTGCCCATTCACAGGGCTCAGGTGAGTCCAGGTCTCACCGTGACCCAAATGCATCCCCACTCCTGCAGCTGCAGGTGTATTCTGCCACTGGTTTATAAAGATTCCAGTTTGCTGCCCCAAAAAAGCCACAGGCAAGGCAGACAAGCCCAGGACTGTGTTGGGCAGCTTAGAAAAAGGAAATATTGATAAGCCAAAAGGCATTTTTCCTTTCAAAGACAAGGGCAGCAGCAATAATCCCATAGTGAGGGAGAGTATTCCTCACCTTCCTCTCTGGGGGACGTTACTGAAATCAGAAAAGTAAAGCAAAGGCCTTGAAAATGAAGGTAAAATGACACATAACAGCACTTCAAAGGGGTTAGATGAAGGCACCTGTGGTTCCTCAGGGGCAGAAGGGCCACTCACAGAGCAGGAAATAAAGACAGGAGGATATTTTTGCTGGTCAGCAGTAAAAGCAGAACAGAACCAAAGCACCAAAGAGGTACAGGGTACAAAAGGGAATTCAAGGGAACCATAAAGGGAATTTTTTTATATGGCTAACACTGTATAACTGAAATAAAATTCCCTGTGCAACAGAAATATAAGGCACGAGAGAAGATACAATTCACCTGCAAGAAGTCAAAACACCTTGCCATGGCATCAGATATTTAACAGCATCCCTAGATATCAGAAGGCTTTTACTAATTACAAATTCCCACTTCAATCCCTGCAGGAATCACTGACACACACTTGTACAAATCCCACAGGAATCACTGGCACACAATTCTACAAATCCCTGCAGGCATCCCTGGCACACACTTGTACAAATCCCTGCAGGAATCCCTGGCACACACTTGTACAAATCCCTGCAGGAATCAGTGACACACACTTGTACAAATCCCTGCAGTCAGCCCTGGCACACACTTGTACAAATCCCTGCAGGAATCACTGGCACACACTTGTACAAACCCCTGCAGGAATCAGTGGCACACACTTGTACAAATCCCTGCAGGAATCCCTGGCACACACTTGTACAAATCCCTGCAGGAGTCCCTGGCACACACTTGTACAAATCCCTGCAGGAATCCCTGGCACACACTGCCAAATCCCTTCAGGATCTGTACCCCTCACAGGTGGTGGGACAATGCACAACCTTCTCCTGCACTGGATGTGGAGCAGTGTTATTTCTCTGAACACTGACAAGAAGTAACAGAGCAAAGGGCCGTATTTTAAGAACCAAGCTGATAGCTGAGACTACACAAAATGTAAATCCTGCAATCAGATAAATTTGCCAGCACACAGACAAACAGGAGCACCCCCAGTTCCAGGGATTTCACCCCCCTGTCCCTGCTCAGCTCCCTCAGCAGGCTGGGCTCAGCCCTCCACCCACACAGAAATGTCTCTGCATTTGGCACATTTCCCACAGCCCCCAGGCTCTGTATTCCCCAAGCCCCCCGAGCCGTTTGGCTGCGGAGACGCCTGTGTTATTGTCAGATTCAAGAGTTAAATATTCCAGGAGGAATTTGTTCCTGCACGGTGATACATAATGCCTGAAAACCCCCTGCACCAATATTGCTCTCAAATTGGCAGCAAGTGAACAAGGGACATGAAGGATGCTTCAGCACAGTAACCTATCCTTCCTTCTCTCCTGGGAGCCACTTGGCCAGCTTTCATCCTCATAATTATAATAAATTTGACATTTCATAGATAATATTGATTTCTGTATTTTAGCATTTCACCATAGGTGACAGTCTAGCGTCAAGAATGAAATTTCTATTGATCTCCAGCGCATTAATCTCTCATGTGTATGTGATCATTTTTATAAGACCTTTTACTGCACATAAATCAATATTTCATATTTCCAGCTATGCCAGAGGAGATGTCATATTTGTAAACTGTGAGTTGACACCTGCAATTCCTTCCTGTTCAGCTTCAACTGTTCAGTAACAGTCGATTCAGGGTTGGGAAAGGATCAAGCTCCAGAAACAAGTGAGATGAAAAAGAAGGATGTAGAATACAGTAATTAGCTTAATGAACAAAGCAGCGGAGTAAGTGAAATAAAGCTGTGTTTCTTCTGCTTACACTTGCCTCATGAATACAAACATCTTTAGGGAGGTTTGCTAAGCGACTGATAACGCATTTTAATATGTTTTGAGCACATTATAGTATAAATGTATTAGGGAAATAGAAGCTGTTAGGAAATTAGACAAACCCCTAAATTAACTGCCTTGCTTGATACACCCTTATATCCATCTGAAATTATCCCTTTCACTCACAGCATTACCGGCCATTCTAACTTGGAGATGATACAAGAACTATTTAGTCACCATTTAAACTCTATAATTTAGCAAACATAATTATAGTTTATAGATAATAATTAGAGTAATAAAATTCTCCTCTTTGAGCTGAAATATGAACTTCCCACAAACAGCAAATGGTACCAGGAGAAGAAAAAGAGTAAATCACAATGAGACCTGGTTCTCCTATGTGTAGAGTTTTAAGTGAATCAGTTCAAAATCACATGCATAAAATATCTTTAAATAATATAGAATCCATAAATAAATAAAACTGTCCAGCTGCTTTGGGATTTGCTAAATTAGTTAAATGAGCAATTACAGCGTGATGTCCAGTGGCCCCAAACCCCTTTCCAGCATTCAGCACTTTAAATTATTTGCTGTGTTAAGAGTGACCTCCTCTAGTCTGGACAGTTGAACAGTTTGTGGTAGCAGTGGGTAATCTGTGATTTAAGAAACAGAGTCACTTAAAGCTACATCCATAATCCATATGCAGACACAGCTCCTGATGAAAGCGCCATGCCAGTTCAGTCCTGGGTGTGTGGACAAAATCACAAGCGTGAGCTGTCCCAGCTGACCTGGAACAGCCCTTCCCTCAGTCACAGTCGCTACAGGGCATTTCCAGGGAATGCAGTCGGGACTCAGCCCGCTGCTGAGCAGTGCTCCCATCTGCACAAACAGAACCACCACAAATGTTTTTGGAGCCACACTCGGATGAGGGCCCCGTTGCAGGAAGCTCCTCAGCCCTCCTGCCTGGCTGAAGGCTGATTTTGAAGCTCCCATTCTACACCCATTCCCTATAAGCGCTATTGGCACACTATTATTTCAAATTACACGTCTACTCACAGCACAGAAATGCTGCTCTTGCTAGGGCCTAAAGGCCAATCCTTTCTGTCCATCTCTGAACACGTGCCCATGAAGTGTGTCGCCATGTGCCTGTGTTAACACGGTGACAGACGCCCTGTCAAAGTGTGACTGATTGCCCTGTGTGACGAGACCCCCGAGGTTGTGGCAGGTGCTGATGGAAGGGGCAGCATTAGAAAAGCATCTGGGCAGAGCGGGCGGTGTCAGGGCGAGGGAGGCGCGGGGTGAAAGGTGTCCCCACACACAGTTCTGTCAGAGGGGCCTGGCGAGAGCCCTCCCTGCTGGCAGCCTCCATTTGTTTGGCAGGGAATGAGTCCCAAGTGTCTGCAGCCCCACGTGAAGCAGCAGTGCGGCAAGGCCCAGCAGCGCGGCGAGGCCCAGCGTCGCAGTGAGGCCCAGCGGTGCGGCAAGGCCCAGCAGTGCAGTGAGGCCCAGCGGCGCAGTGAGGCCCAGCCGCGCAGTGAGGCCCAGCAGCGCAGTGAGGCCTAGCGGCGCAGGGAGGCCCAGCAGCGTGGCGAGGCCCAGCAGCGCGATGAGGCCCAGCGGTGCAGTGAGGGCTAGCGGCGCAGTGAGGCCCAGCCGCGCAGTGAGGCCCAGCAGCGCAGTGAGGCCTAGCGGCGCAGGGAGGCCCAGCAGCGTGGCGAGGCCCAGCAGCGCGATGAGGCCCAGCGGTGCAGTGAGGGCTAGCGGCGCAGTGAGGCCCAGCCGCGCAGTGAGGCCCAGCAGCGCAGTGAGGCCTAGCAGCGCGGCGAGGCCCAGCAGCGCGGCGAGGCCCAGAGGCGCGGCGAGGCCCAGCGGCGCAGTGAGGCCCAGCAGCGTGGCGAGGCCCAGCAGCGCGATGAGGCCCAGCGGTGCAGTGAGGCCTAGCGGCGCAGTGAGGCCCAGCATCGCAGTGAGGCCCAGCAGCGTGGCAAGGCCCAGCAGCGCAGTGAGGCCTAGCGGCGCAGTGAGGCCCAGCGGTGCAGTGAGGCCCAGCAGTGCGGCAAGGCCCAGCAGCGCGGCGAGGCCCAGAAGCGCAGCAAGGCAGCAGCTCTTGCAGGGCTGGGCCAGTGCTGGGCTCTATGCCCCAGCAGTCTGCAGCTGGTGCAGCTGCCTACAAGGGCTTTGCTTGGGAAAAACTCAGAGACAGGGAACACAGCTCAGCAGAAACCATTCCACACGTGTTGTGCACAACCGAGAGAACAGGCTGGCCAAAGAAACTGGGAATTCCTCAGCCCAGGGAGTGTCCCGGGCCAGGTTGGACACTGGGGCTTGGAGCAGCCTGGGATAGCAAAAGGTGTCCCTGCCATGGCAGGGATGGGGATGGATGAAGTTTAAGGTCCCTTCCAAACCAGATCATTCTATAATTCCATGAAGAGCCATCCTTTCCATCCAGCAGCTGGTGCCTTCTGTTTATCTGGAGGTGGCACAGCAGCTCCCACCCTGCCACATCTGCACATCTCACACCTGCAGATGTGGGCAATCCATCCTCAGCACAACTGTAATGGAATAAGGCAACCTGTCGAGTGTGAGAGCAAACGCTCAAACATGGTTTCTTGGCCCTGCCCTTTGATAATCCACAGTAACTCAGTGCCTACTCAAACCTTCCCTGCTGGGGAGGAATATTTACTCATTCTGTTGCTTTTACCAGTGCTGTCATAGACCAAGTACAACCTGCTGAAAAAAGAAATAGTAAGTTTCACCTGAAAAATATTTATTTCTGGTCAGAACTTGTGTTCAGTTGTGCCCATGTGGGGTGGCAATCCCTGCTCCCAGGGAACCCCACGAGAGTTTCACAGGAGCTCCTTGCAGAAACTGCTCTGGGAATGAGATTATCCCTGTGATGTCAACACAGGCTGTCATTAACACATTAGGTGAGAAAAAACGTTTTGTGTTATTAAATTAGTGAGAACATAATTCATATTTGGTTGGACTTTGCCTCATCATTTATGAACAGTAAATACTCCAATACTCCCAGAGCTGAATTAACTCAGCATTCCTTAGCATGAGGGGCACAAGAGCCCCCCATTCAGCTCTTCGTCACCAGAGTGGCCAGATTTTGGACAATGGACAGATTTCCAAGCAAAGTTTAGATTCAGCACAAATAAATACAGCGCTACATTATGATATTCCAAGGATCCCACACTGATCATTGGTTCTATCAAGGTCCAATCCAACCCAAGATATTCTGGGATTCTGGGACTCCTTCATTAACTTTTCCTCAATTTACTTTAGGTTGAACAAGCCTGGAGCACCCTGGGTAGTGGGAGGTGTCCCTGCCCATGGCAGGGGTGGAATGGGATGGGATTTAAGGTCTCTCCCAACACAGACCAGTCTGGTATTCCGTGATTCTATAACACTTTGGCACATCCTCTGCCATTTGGGCACAGCCCACAAACGTCATGGCAAACCCAAGACAAAGAAGTGAACAACAGCGGGGATCATCCCCTGGGAATGGAGCCACCTTCCCCTGGCAGGGGGGTTCAGGTGAACGTAATGAAATCCCTCTGTGCCTGGTGCATCCCTTCATCCCTGGGGATTTCAAACTGCTTCCAGCCCTTCTGGAGCTGCAGCCTCACAGCCAGTGCTGCTCTGAGCACGGTGGTGTCTGTGGGATTCCTTCCCAGCCAAGCTCTCCTTCTGCACTCCCTGTGCCCATGAAAACAGGGAATGTGGTGCTGTGGGAGCAATGTCCTGCAGAAAGGCTGAACCCAGGGAGCGCAGCTGGGTGAGCAGACTTTCCCACCCTGAACAGGAACCCTGAAGCCACCAAGGTGCTGCTGGAACCTTCCCAGGGGAAAAAGCCTTCCCAGGAACAGACCTGTGGATTTAAAAATCAGTTTTGATGTGACCTAATGGCTTTTGCTGCTTTGAAAAGAACATGAAAGAGTGACAGCAATATTGAATTTTTAAAATCCTGCTCTGTCCACCTGCAGAGCTTTTCTGGCATTCTTTAATAAGGACTTTTACCATGTCATTATACATTTTAATTACACTGTTAAATGTCACAATCATACATGCTAATGACATCATTATACCTATTTACACCAATTATGTCATTTGATGCAATTACAGTAATTCTGCCAATACACACAAATCAATAAAAAGGTTTTGTTTGCATTTTTAAATGAGCAATCACAAAAGAATAAATCCACTTTCTAAGAAATGCAGGGCAAGGACTCAAATCCTGAAACTAAAGAAGTGACATTTGAGGCCTGGTTCTTATTTCCACTACTATGAACACTAAAAACTTCCATACCCAAAGATGACACAATCATCCTGGTATCACCTGCAGAGGTCTCCAGGAACGATTTTACACTTTCTTCCAGGTCATCCTAGCAGTGATAAGTGACAGAATTCCAGAGCAACCACATTGGATCTTTAAATTCATGGATCTTTTCTCCCAACTCCCACAAGACAAGTTTCACAGGAGGATAACTGCAGAGTCATGGAACACCAGATCGGTTTGGGTTGGAAGGGACCTCAAAACCCATTTCATTCCACCCCTGCCGTGGACAGGGACACCTCCCACTATCCCAGGTTGCTCCAAGCCCTTCCAGCCTTTCCTGGAACACTTCCAGCATCTTTCCCTGCCCAGGTCACCACCTGAGGGCTGACATCCCATCGCACACAGAGCTGAGCATCACGGAATGGAGGTTTTGATCCTTCCCAAGCTCCCCTCTGGAGCCAAGGCCCTTTGCTCATGAGGAAACTACAGCACAAACTGGGAGCTTGCAGCACTCAGTTCCAGTGATGTTTGCCAGGGTTTAAAACTTCTTTCCTGTGCAAAGACCTGCATCTTACAAAAGGAAATCCAGTGAAATTGGAATACCTCAGTTAGTGCTGAAGGGAGTCAGAGAATCAGCTCTGCCCACATTTTCTTTAAACTAACTTTTTTCTACACCTGCTTACAGGCTCCTAAACACACTTTAACCTATATGAATAAATTCCAGGTCTTCCCCCAAAACAGACAGTTCTCTTTTCCTGAAGCATTGCTGGCAGCCTACACAAGTATTCATCAGTCCAAGGCTGCTCTTTCCTCTCTCTCCACTACTGAAAAAAAGATATATTATTAAGAGATTTCATTTTTTCTTAGTATTTAACATGATCAGTTTCTGTGTCTGGATGGTTTGAAATATGTTCTCCATTGGACAGATAAGTCTTGGGCAAATGACTGACCTTTTGAAATAATATTTATAATTTTAGAAATGTAAAACTTAACATTCTTTAGTAATCCAATATTAAAATACATTTAAGTTGATCTATTAAATGCTACGATTCAAACTTTAAAAAAAATGTGCAATAGAAAAACATTAACAACATGTGTGGTTTGGAAAAATTCATTTATACAGCAGTTTGCAATGTCATGATGTATTTTAAATAAAAGAGCTACAGACAAAGGTATTGATTTTAGAGACTTAACTAAATAAACAGTATGTAAATTCTGTCTTTTTCTATAAAATTGGATCAGGACGCACATATTACAGTGTCTTTTTCTGAGGGAATGACAGCGATTGAATTTGGCAGACATTGGAATTTGGTTAAAGAGTTAAAGACCTTTGCTCTTTGGTTTGCAGCGCAGGCGAGCGCCGGGAAAGGACAGCGGCGTGGGGGCACGGCCACGGCTGGGGGCAGCTGCCCACGGCAGGTGTCACTGTCACTGCCACTCAGGGGTCCCCCTCAGCCCGGCCTGGCCCTGCCCTGCCCTGCCGTCACCTCGGGGTGACAACGGGGACAGGAGGCACCCCGGGAACGCTTCCTGCTGTTCTGGGGGAGCCCTGGCAGTGCTGCCTGGGGGGGCACCCAAAGGGGGTCCTGGACTGGCCCTGCCTGGGATCATCCTGGGGAAATTCCCTGCATAGAAAAGTCAGCTTTGGGCTGCTTGGTCTCCAAGCTGAGCTGCTCAGTCTCTTTTTCCAAGCCTCACGTGGTGCAGCCCCGACACCTGGAGGGTCCTTCCCCTCCCCAGCCCCATCCAAAACTTGCAGATCAGCAATGCTGACCATCATGCTCTTTAAAAAAAAAAAAAGGAAGATTTATTGATAACCTTTCTAACAAAGGGAAGATCATTCCCCAAGTTCCTTATTAATTTATGCTCCTCTATAATTATCACTTAGAGCAACCACTGGAGCACTAATAAATATATAATGAAAGCAAAAACATAGCATGCTGTGGTGCTTAATCTGAGATTACATATTTATAACAACAAAATATGCAATTCGAGCCTGGTTCAGGGCTTTCTATCCCAGCCCACCCCCTCTGAGGGCCGGTTTTTTCCCCCCCTTCTTTGTTATGTCATTCTGCAGACAGATCCCAGGCTGTTCCCTGTCACCCACTGGAGCAAGCGGCTCAACAGCAAGCACAGTTGGACAGCCCTTAATTAGTGCTGCTCGGGATAGTCAGGACGAGAGCTGTGTCAGCATCTCACTCAGATGCCAGCCGGGGGTGCCCTGGGTGCTGCCCGAGCCCCGGGCAGGGCGGGCTGGGCAGGAGGGGCTCAGCCCAGCCCCAGTCCCAGCCCTGGCAGCGGGCAGGGAGCGCCCAGAGCCAGAGGGAAACGGCAAAAGCAGCGCTGGGTCTCTCATTGCCACCCCCAGGAACACGGAGCTGGGGGACTGGCGCTGCGAGGAGAAACAGGAAATTATGTACTTGGTGTGAAGTGGCCTCAAATTATTCTATCCCATTACACAAAGTATTTATTTCTTTAAGCTTGAACCATGCAGGGTCATCGGCTCTGCCTAAACGGTGCCAGAGAGGTAAGAACAAACAGGCAAATATCAAAGTCACTCTTCAGATCCTTAAAAACTCAGCATGGAATTCCAAATGCTGTTATTCAGATATTTGAATATAAAATCCTGGTTTCTTATTCAAAAAGAACCAGGAGTGATATTAAAACTTAGCATTTTCATGGGGATTAGCAGACTGTTCCACAGGCTATAACCCATTCTAGGGAAAAGCAGCAGAATTGTACCTCCTTTACATTGCCTTGCGCCTGGAGATGTGCCCAAGGAACCATGTGAAGGCATCCCAAATTTCACAGCTGGATTTTCACCATTTGAACAACTTGCCTTTCGCTTTAAATCAGGTGGGGATGTCAGCTGGTTATTCACATCATGTCATACCCTAAGCATCACTCCCACGTTCCTACCCCAACAAACTGTGCTTTCATTTGGTTCTGATCAACGCTAGACACAAAGTGGGGGTGACAGCATTTTCCAGTGCAAACTTGTCATTGTTCATGAAAGATTCATAAACTGAGAGTGACATCAGGTAATGTCTCCATAATCAGTGAGGAAACCTGGGCAAGGCAGAGCATTTTCAGCTCAGAATTTCTTCCAAATTATTTTGCTTTGACGGGTCAGTGCTCATGGTGTGCTCAGACATGAGCAGCAGTCACCTGAGTCAGTTCTGCTCCCAAATTGGAGGGATCCAGTTTTTAAAGGGAAGCAGCTACGAATGCCTGGGGAGGTGCAGAATTCATATTTTGGGGGGGAAATTGGGTGAAGTGATGAGATCCATGAGCACCTCTCAGATCTCCTCCCTTGAACAATTAAAGCCACGATCCCGAGAGAACAAACGAAAACAAATGGGGGCTTGGTGTGTGTGTCATCCTTCTCTCTAATGCTCCAGCAGCTCTGCTCAGAGTTCAGCCAGTAAACAGCATGATTGATGGTCTTCCATGCTCAAGTAGGAAAAACTGGAGATTCAGCTCCTTCTCCTGCTCCATTTTTCTTTTGCTGCTGCACCATTAGAGCTGGATGCCATCAATTTAAGCAGGTACAGGATCATACCCTAAAAATAACTCTCCTGATCTCTCCATTTCTTGTTGGAGGAGCCGGGGAACCGGGCTCCTGTGTGAGGTGCTCCTCACCCATCCCCATCTCTGCCCACCAGCTGTGGAAACTCCTGTGCACCAGCCACCAATGCCACAGGGCATGACACAGGTGGAGCGGGCACAAAGCTCCCCTGATCCCCCAGGAATTGCTCCTCATCCCACGGGAATCACCCTGATCCCACAGGAATCATCCCAATCCCACAGGAATCACCCCATTCCCACAGGAATCATCCCAATCCCACAGGAATCATCCTGATCCCACAGGAATCACCCCAATCCCATGGGAATCACCCCGATTCCACGGGAAACACCCCGATCCCGTGGGAATCACCCCATTCCCACAGGCATCACCCCGATCCCACAGGAATCACCCTGATCCCACAGGAATCACCCTGATCCCACAGGAATCACCCCGATCCCAGAGGAATCGCCCCAATCCCACAGGAATCATCCCAATCCCACAGGAATCACCCCGATCCCAGAGGAATCACCCCGATCCCAGAGGAATCGCCCCAATCCCACAGGAATCACCCCATTCCCACAGGAATCACCCCATTCCCACAGGAATCATCCCAATCCCACAGAAATCACCCCTATCCCAGAGGAATCGCTCCAATCCCACAGGAATCACCCTGATCCCACAGGAATCACCCCGAGCCCATGGGAATCACCCTGATCCCACAGGAATCACCTCGATCCCACAGAAATCACCCCGATCCCATGGAAATCACCCCGATCCCACAGGAATCACTCCGATCCCATGGGAATCACCCCGATCCCACAGGAATCACCCCGATCCCATGGGAAACACCCCGATCCCACAGGAATGGCCCCGGTCCCGCGCCCGGCGCGGAGCCGCGGTGGCTCTCCAGGCTGGTGGCAGCACAGGCTGCTTTATAAGGATGAATGAAGATGAAAAGGAAGACAAATAGAAGTGAATGAGGCGCTGCTGGCCGTGATTCATGAGAGCCCGCAGTAAGCCTGTTAGCCTCCGCCTGGCTCCCTTCGCCGGGAATAATGGATAGTTACAGTGCGGATGGTGACATTGTCAAACCATCAGGAATTGCTGATTATGGTGCTAAATATTGATCTCTGCTTCACATGTGTCAAAATTCTTTCTTCCCTTAATTAGAACTTCCCTAAGCACCCTCCAAGAACAAACCGAATAGATCAGATCTCCGTGAAAGGGAGTGTGATACCAGAATATAATTGTGACCTCTTGTCTTCCTCCTCTCTCTGGAGTTTTGAGATGACTTCAGCTGTCTATCCTGCCCTTCCCAGCACATGTGATAATCATACTCATTTTTCCCAATCTAACCATAGGAAGATTTTTCCAAGGCTGTGCTTTTCATCATTTCAACCCACCGGGGCTGCAGTCAGATGGCAGCGAAACTTAAAGTGCCAGAAGGTGCCTTTTTCTATTTGTTTGTTTCATGGTACACTGCACCAGGCAATGACCTGTGGCAGGAGTGTCACACAACACGGAGACAGGTTCACCCAATCAAAGGGAGCCTGAAAATTAACACAGATCCCTTCATTTCTTCATGCGGGATCGGGGAAGGGCAATTTAATGGATGTCAGAGTCCTCTGATTATCACCCCGCAATCACGGGCGATAAAAAATTAACTTTTGTTATAATGATTACTCCGCATTATTTGTATTAAAAGCACATTTCCTCATCAAGGGAGTCATGACAATTAGTACTAATTTTGTATTACTGTTCAATCATCTTTCCTACTCTTTACAGTATTTATAATATAAAATAATGAAAGCCTGTGATGTATGGTTTCAATTTACTCCACAAACTGAGCACTTAAGTCATTTATCTTAGTTTATCTGTAATATACTGGGGCTCAGGGTTTTTTGTATTGTTTATCTTAAACATGACACGGTGGTACATTTACCTTTAGTTTGATGTGCTTGATAAAAATCAATACTTCATTAAAAGATTCCCCCAAAATTGTTCAGAGCAATTTCAGCAGAGGAGAGGGAATGGGGGAGAGGCTCATCTGTAACCCACTAACATTTATATAACCACGCAGGGCTGTGCTGTCCAGGGCCAGCTTCTGCAGGAGCAGGGATAAAGACGTGCAATTTGTGGGATTGTGAGGAGGGCAAAAGGAGGGGAAGGGCAAAAGGAGGGGAAGGGCAAAAGGGGAAGGGCAAAAGGGGAAGGGCCCTGTTCTCTCCTTGCTCCCTGGGGAGCCAAAGCAAAACCCACAAATGACAGAAGAAAGGGAGGCGCTCCCAGGACAGAACTTCAAGGGAACTGCTGCAACAAGTGCTCACTGTCACCCCTTCCCCTTCGTCCCCAGCCCAGGGCACAGCAGCCAAAACGAGCAACGCATTTAATTTTGATGGCTCTGTTTGAGCCCCTCGGATGGGGGCTCCCTGTGCAGTCACAGCACTGCCCTGTGCTGAATGGAAGATCACCTTCCCCAGCAGAGTGGCAAAAACCATGGAACCAGGGAATTGGGAAGTTGGAAAAGTCCTTTAAGATCACCAAGTCCAAGCACCAGCCAGCACCAGCACTGGTGTGTGTCCACCAGCAGCCCTTGTCCTCGAGTGCCACAGTCACGGGTTTTGGGCACTCCCAGAGATGGTGACTCCACCACTGCCCCGGGCATCCTGCCCAATGCTTGACAGCCCTTTCCATGAGGAAATACCTCCTAATATCCAACCTCCAGCTGCCCTGGCTCTGCTCAGAGCCTTTTCCTCACAGCGCTGGCAGTGCTCCTGCTCTGTGCTGAGGAGGGCAGGCAGGAAGAGCCTCCCTGATCCACCGGGTCAGGCAGGAATTCCCTGTCAGGAGTCAGGTCTGGAGTGCCCCAGCTCATCCAGCAGTGCTGAGCCACAGGACGAGCCAGGAGGAGCCTGCAGCCAGCCCAGCCCAGAGCCAGCCCTGCCCCAGGCCCCCTTCTGAGCCCCAAGAGCTGTCACCAGGGACCCGTGGTGCACCCAGACCCCATGGTGTCCTCTGGAAGGATTATGGAACTACTGTTACCCACGAGCTGCTGACCATCCAGCCAGGCTATTCTTTAACTCCGATCCATCCCTAGGAATTGTCATTGCTGCACCTTGCCTTTGGGCCATCAGGAGTGACCCAGGCTGGGGCTGCTCTGCCCAGGTCCCAGGCTCGTGGGACAATGGCACAGGACAGGCTTCTGCCCTTGTTCTGCCACTCTGGGATGCTCTGCCCAGGTCCCAGGCTCGTGGGACAATGGCACAGGACAAGCCCAGGCTCTGCCCCTCCGGGATCCTCTTCCCTGCCCAGGCTCTGCACAAGGGGGATCTCACACTGGAGGCCCTCAAAGCAGGACACAGGAAAGCTTTATCAAGCCATGCTCGCTGTGTGACTGGAAGTGGTTCTGAGAGCCAGTTATGCCCCTGAAGCAGCAGGAATCTGTGTGATCAGGGACCCTGGTGTCAGAGCTCTGCTCACCTAAAGATCACTGACCTGGCTCCGGGGCCCAGGGCCCCTCCAGCCCGGGAGGGCAGCTCTGCTGATGAGGCAGAACCATGCACAGGGCTTAAGCTTTTAAAAATATTGCACCTGCAGATCAGCGGGAGCGGGGGAAAACACATCATTCCTTTATCCGCGGCGCAGATTTCGAGTAATTCAGAGGAGGCAAATACGATGCGATCAATAAAGCAGCTCCGTGCCTTCCACACTCACGGCCTCCTCATGAATCTTAACCAAGAGAAATAATAATAAGTGACAGAGAAGGTTTCTGGTACTTTAAATAAGCAAGTGAGCCTTCCAAAGCTACGAGCAACATTCTCTGGATATCAAAAATAATAACTGGTTGTGCAGCAGTGCAGCATGGAAACACAAGGGTATAAGATATACTGTACTTTAAGCTCTGTTTGATGAATCTGAGCACAGTTCCTGGGGGATAGATTACTTTAAACCATGCTCTTTTACTTTCTAATCCTGACTTGATTTGATTTGTACTTTAATACAGCTGCCTGGCAATTCAACAGCAAATAGAGACTATTTATGTAATCATATTGTAAGTAGTGGGACAAGAAGAAACTCTCTAGAACCTTTTTGGAAAATAGTTTGTTGTACTTTTTTATTTATTGAACAGCAGGGCTTCGGGCTTTTCAGTGCTCATTATAATTGGTTTTCTGCTTGAACTTTCAAAAACTGTCATGTCAATACTCAAACAGAATTTTTTTGCTTACTATATGGCTGTGGGCTCTATTTTCTCATGTGCTACTTGGCAAAGTTCTTGTAATATCTTAGAGGCAAGTTCTAGACTTGGAGCTGCTATTTCAGGGCCTGGAAGGCAGGGTTATTTTATCTCCCCCATTGTTCTTGTTCTCCTTCCCAGCATTCTGCAGCGCGTTTGCTGGGGTTCAGCGGGCTGGGGAGGAGCTGCCAGCCTGCTCCAGCCTCAGCATCTGCTCAGGATGCGCTGCTGGGGTGGGCCCTGCCCCTAAAAACGGGTGTGAGGCTCACCTCCGACCCCGGAGCTGTGAGGAACGAATATTCCCAGTGCCAACAGGGGCAGGATTCAGCCAAGGACACAACAAATCCGGAGGGCAGCAATGAGAGAGCTAGTGCTGATTGCAGGCATCTCCTCATCCCCAGGTCCCCTGCACCAGGACGGGGCTGGACCCCAGGGCAGGAGGTGGTGTGGTTCAGTCACGCAGGACTGGAGCTGTGCCACTCCTCAGCAGCCATCCCTGCCTGTGAGCATCAGCTCTGAACCCTCAGCATCAGCTCTGAACCCTCAGCACCCATCCCTGCCTGTGAGCATCAGCTCTGAACCCTCAGCATCAGCTCTGAACCCTCAGCACTCATCCCAAACCTATCCCTTCCCCTCAGCATCAACTCTGAACCTTCAGCACCCATCCCTGCCTGTGAGCATCAGCTCTGAACCCTCAGCATAAATTCTCAACCCTCAGCATCAGCTCTGAACCCTCAGCAGCCATCCCTGCCTGTGAGCATCAACTCTGAACCCTCAGAACCAATTCTGAACCCTCAGCATCAACTCTGAACCCTCAGCACCCATTCCTGTGCCTTATCATCAACTCTGAACCCTCAGCATCAACTCTGAACCCCCAGCACCAATCCCAACCCCACAGGTGGTGTGGTTCAGTCACGCAGGACTGGAGCTGTGCCACTCCTCAGCAGCCATCCCTGCCTGTGAGCATCAGCTCTGAACCCTCAGCATCAGCTCTGAACCCTCAGCACTCATCCCAAACCTATCCCTTCCCCTCAGCATCAACTCTGAACCTTCAGCACCCATCCCTGCCTGTGAGCATCAGCTCTGAACCCTCAGCATAAATTCTCAACCCTCAGCATCAGCTCTGAACCCTCAGCACCAATTCTGGACCCTCAGCACCCATCCCAAACCCATCCCTGCCCCTCAGCACCCAGCCCTGCCCCAAAACTCTTTCCACAAACACAGATATTTCCCTTCCTGAAGAACTTCCCCTCAGCTGCTCCATTTGTTCCTTTGCAAACAGCCTGTCAAATTACTGTCATAATTTTTCTACCATGTTACAAACATGGGAGAATAAAAAAAAAAATTAAAAATCAAAGTAAGAGTTTAGTGCCTTGTACAGCAAAAATCCAGTTTGACTGCAGTGGGGAAGGATGTTCTTGGCTGTGCTTTGCTGGGAAAATAAACTGGTCTAAATGGGAAATACAGCCAGCCCATGGTAGTACTTCAAGAAAAAAAAAAAAAAACCAACAAAACACCTCTATTTGTGGTTACTTACTGGATTAGAGAAAAAAAAATAAGAAGAAAAAAACTTGTTCCAGCTACTGTATACAAAATGAAATTAAAACAGAAACCCAGCCTAAGAGCCCTGCTTCTTTTGGTGCTGATCTTGCAAAGCAAGCAGCAAGGAAAGGAGGTGGGATCTGTTACTTCAGACCCTGACAATGGCAAAGCCCCACTTCAGGAGGTGCATTTTTGGCGTTCAGAGGTGGCTGTAGGATTGTTTCCATCCCCAAGGTGTGGCTGTGCTGCACGGGGACCCAGGGAGGCTGCGGGGCTTTAGTGAGCCTGGCTTTGCTGAGCAGGACTGGACAGGGCTGACAAGCTGCTGCTGCCCCAGCACTGCGCTCGCTGCAGAATCCTGCCTTTAACTTCTCCCAGCACGAGAAGGCAAACTCAGATTTCTGCTCTAAATCCATATTGGACTGGAGATGAATGATAAATGCCATGCTTGGAACGGCAGGACTTTCCCAGCGTGTTCCACTGCTGACAGAAGAAGGCAGGCAGTGAACTATTTTAAGTGCATGTCGCTAATTCCAAGGAAATTCAGAGAGTGGGGGGGGAGGAAGCCTCATATAACAGCAAAATGCTCTTTGAAACAATGATGCAACATGCAGCACTTATTAAAATCCGTTATTTCTGTCAAACACTGGGCCAGCAGGGGTGTGCAAACACATGCACCGGGGTGGCTGTGTGTTAACCGGGCCCTGACACGTTCTGCTGGCCTCTGCAAGCACCAGAGGAAAATTCCACACAGCACAATTCCAGTGGCCAAAATTCATATTTAAACTTAAGGCAAACATGCATGGGAATGCTGTTAATAATGGGCTGAACATCAGCCTCAAAGCTTCCTTTTTTTAAAAATTACTGAGCATTTCATATTAAAATACATTAAATATAAGGCTCTCACTACAGAATTTATATTTGCTTTTTCGTTTTCTTATTAATTCCTGTTTTCTCTGCACTTGACTTATGAAATACTAATACTGCAACTAATTTTTTTTCTAAAAGAAAAAAAAGCTGTACAGTTGATTAAAAAATGACCAAAAAACCAATTTGTCATTTTTCCCAGTGTTTCCAGAGACAATAGAGGGTCAATAATTTGGCAGGATCAGGACAGGGGAAGGTTTAAACAGTGTGGGTGACAGCTGGGAAAGGAAAGCAGAGATGATATCGCAGGTTTGGTTCCTAAAACTATATCAAGGCTACTGTTTTAGTCAACTTGGAAATTTATATACTATACACTAACCCTCCTTTAATATCCTCTCTCTCTTTCCTCTGGGCATTTATTGCTGTTCTTTCTAGTTCAGTAACCAGTGAGCAGAAGGTTCATTAAAACTAATTGAATTGGAAACTTGTCTGCCCTGGGAAATGTTAACTCTTTGTTGCTATCTCTGGGAAATTCCTTTTGTTATTTCCCTCTGAATCGTGTGCTTGGGCTGCAACGAACAGCAAACAGCACCTCGGCAAGGCTCTCCTCCTGCCTGGCCGGGCGGCACCTTTGGGGGGGCTCTGTCCCCTGGGGGTCCCTGGGGACATCTCGGGGGGTGCCTGGGGCTCCCCCTGCCCAGCCAGAGGGGCTGCCAGGGACCACCAGCTCCATCCCAGGGCTGCCAGGGACCACCAGCTCCTGCCCAGGGACCACCAGGCTCCTGCCCAGGGACCACCAGCTCCTGCCCAAACCCCAGCACAGCCCCAGCCCTGGGCACCTGCTGAGGGTGCCACAGAAACCCTGAGAGGACACAGGGTGACTTCCCAGGGGTTAAATGTCACAGGGAGATTCCCGGTGGGAGAACCTTGACTTCCCTCTGCTAACCCTTTGGGAGCAGCACTCCCCAGGCAGCTCAGGACAGGGGCTCAGGACAGGGGCAGCTCCAGCTCCTTGCAGCTCGAAAATATCGATGAAATAAAACACTTGATAAGAGTCACAGTGGTAGATTTCTGACAGCTTCAAAAATCAATTGAAAATAACAGGCAACCCACTGTTGCTAATAAAAGTAAATATTTATGACTGATTTGACTGAGCTTCAATACCAGTCAATCACTTTCTAAAGGATCTTTGCAATTCATTAACCTCTTTTTACTGGTCTTGTCCCTGTTGGTATTAGCCATTAAAAGGGAATAAGGGAGGGGGGCTTGATTTTTCTATTCTCATCATTCATAGCTTATTTGTTCATTCCCTCCATTCCCATACGTTGCTGTTAAATTGATTGTCTGTTTAGTCATATGAATGATAAAGTAGCTCTGCCAGGAAGAATGAAAGCCTCCATTAATTCCTGAGGAGGGTGGGCTGCTTTGGTTCAGCCTCAGCCTAAACCAAAACTGCTCCCATAGTTTCCTGCCACATCAGTAACTAAATTTAGCCCTTAACATATTGCTGATAATAAGAGCCATAATTCTCCTCACAAACTTTTCCATGTCAAAACTTCAGGGAAAATCATGTTTATGAATATCTCCTAAGGACTGTTGTTACCAGCCTGGTCTCCCTGCCCCGTAACGTGACGCAGCAGGAATGGAGGCAGCTGGCTTCATTGCAGGGCTCACATGGGACTGCTGGAAACCTCTGGAGCCAGGCCACAGGGGAGGGAGAATCACAACAGCGGGAATTTCCCCATGGAAAGGGGCTCAGGGATGGGAATTGCCCAGGGAATGGTGCAGTGCCCATCCCTGGAGGTGTCCCAGGAGCTCCTGGAGGTGGCACTCGGGGCTCTGGGCACACAGGGTGGGCATCAGGCACAGCTGGGACTCCATGGGCTGGGAGGGATTTTCCAGCCTCAGGGATCCTGGATTCTCTAAGAACAGACACAATTGCTCCTTCAAATCATCCAGATTAGGAGGGCAGGTCTGACTGTCCAACCGATATAAATCCCATGTTTGTTTGTGTGTTTTGAAACTGGTGAGCTGAAGCATTGTCTAAACACAGCATTAACCAAACCCCGCACACAGAACCCTCTAAACCACCCCAGAGGGCCAGGGCACCGTGCACACGGGCAAGAGATTTCCAGGGGATGCCCCCGGGGGTGCAGCCAAAGGCGTCCTCGTTGGCACAGAGTGCTTTGTTATGGAGAGCCAGCTCTAGGGGCAGCATCTGTGGGACCTGAACCAGAAACAGAACCAGCATGGTCTCAATTCACGGTGCAACCTCGCATTTCACATCGCCTCCAGTAAACACTTTCCTCCTAGCTCAGATCTCCTGACGGGCTGTGAGGGTGAAGGCAGCCTGTCCCCACCCAGCAGCCCCAGCACATCACCCAGGGCACGTGCAGAGCCCTCGTGTGCCCTGCTGCTCCCCAAAGCTGGGGAAGAGCACGGCTGCCAGACCTTGAGGCCAGCTCAGGTCCCTGCAGGGCTCACCGGGGCTGTGTCACCTCCAGGCAGGGGCAGGGGGTGGCACTGGCCAGGCCACCGTGTGCCATGGTGTTTAATGCCACCAGCTGGGGACAGCACATCCTCAGAGCAGAGCAATCCCTCCCCTGGCAGCAGGGCCAGCTCAGGGCGGTGCTCAGAGTAACAGATGAACCCTTTGCAGTGGAAGTTTTTGTGATAAACACCGAGTTCCTTTTCCTACACAAACTTCTGTTGATGCTAATTTAGCACTTTCATTTATGAGTTGCTCTGATCCATTCAGCAGCTCGTTTTCAATATCAGGGATAACCACAGATTGCCCACGGACTGTTCTCGAGTCTGTTGGCTCCAGCACTTCTTTTTCTGTCTGATTAGTCACTTCAGCCACACGCTGCTGTCTCTGGTCCTCGCAGCTCCCTGCAACTCCAAGGCTCGTGTCCCCAGCTGAGAACTCGGCCCAGATGCAAATGCTTTAAAACTGTGGCAGGGAATTTTCAATTAAAGAACTTTGTCTGGATTTATTTTTTTTTGCCTTGACAATCCAGCCCAGGCTGAGTTTCAGAGCGAGGCACAGCTTCATGTCTGCAAGTTTTCCCACAGTGCAGAGCTGAGAATGTGCTTTCAGCTGCTCATTAAGGTTCTCACTTGGTGAGGATTTCATTATTTCAGGTCACTCCTCCCTTCACTCCATGGCTCACCCCAAGTTTTGCTAAGAAGGGCAAGGTTGTGAACAGCAAAACAACTGCTACTTGTTAAACTGACACTAAAATCTTAATATAAACTAAAGGCCCAAAGACAAGTTCTTTAGCACTCCTCTGGGATGCAGTGTCACCCTGCTCCCTGTGGGTGGGTGCCCGTGTCACAGCAGGAGCCCCGAGCAGGGCCCTGCACCCCTGGCACTCGGGGTCACACCGGCAGAGCCCTGAGCCGGGAGGGGCAGCTCCAAACCCAGCTCAGCCCTCGGCAGAGCTCACAGGAGAGGCAGGGCCTGAGTGGGGCCAGACAATGTAAATTCTATTTAGATGGCACCTCAGACAATGAGATAAAGCTCATAAACTCCGTTTTATCATCCCCTCTCTTTGAGGATGAGCGAAATCCTCTTTCCTTGTTTGCAGAGCGTGAGAAAGCCTCAGAGAGCGAGGCAGAGTGCTCACAGGCTGGGATGGGAGGGCACTGCCCTGCCCTGCCGACTTCATCCAGCAGTTCTCAGCTCCTGCAGAGCCCGGGGCTGCCAGGGCCAGCATGGCACTGGGCTCTGAGGGGCAGCAGCACCCACCCTGCCTGTGCCCTGGCACTGCCCTGGGCTCCCAGCACATCCCAAATGCAGCACCCACCCTGCCTGTGCCCTGGCACTGCCCAGCCCTGTGCCCTGGCACTGCCCTGGGCTCCCAGCACATCCCAAATGCAGCACCCTCACCTCCCTGTGCCCTGGCACTGCCCTGGGCTCCCAGCACAGCCCAAATGCAGCACCCACCCTGCCTGTGCCCTGGCACTGCCCTGGGCTCCCAGCACATCCCAAATGCAGCACCCTCACCTCCCTGTGCCCTGGCACTGCCCTGGGCTCCCAGCACATCCCAAATGCAGCACCCTCACCTCCCTGTGCCCTGGCACTGCCCTGGGCTCCCAGCACAGCCCCAGTGCAGCACCCACCCTGCCTGTGCCCTGGCACTGCCCAGCCCTGTGCCCTGGCACTGCCCTGGGCTCCCAGCACATCCCAAATGCAGCACCCACCCTGCCTGTGCCCTGGCACTGCCCAGCCCTGTGCCCTGGCACTGCCCTGGGCTCCCAGCACATCCCAAATGCAGCACCCTCACCTCCCTGTGCCCTGGCACTGCCCTGGGCTCCCAGCACATCCCAAATGCAGCACCCTCACCTCCCTGTGCCCTGGCACTGCCCTGGGCTCCCAGCACAGCCCCAGTGCAGCACCCACCCTCCCTGTGCCCTGGCACTGCCCAGCCCTGGTGACCCCAGCCGGGTTTCCCAAGAAACAACCCTGCTGCTCAGGGCAGCCCAGGAGGGGGCACAGCCCCCGGAGCCTGGCACCCAGAGTCCTTCCCTCCTCTGCAAGTTCTGCTGCCTGCAAGGGGCTCCGAGCTCGACTTCTTGTAGATAAATACAGAACATACTTACAGCTGCCAATGACAGATGTTCAGTGTAAATATTATTCCAGCAGATTTCTTAATCAGATGGTGTAATGCATGATAGTGTCATTTAAAAGGAAAAAAAATGGGTGAATACAGTGAAAAAATTACCATTTGAAAGGCAGAACTATTTTTGGCAGAATTCATAATGAACTAATTTTTCTCGTCAGCAAAAATTATGCTAAGAGAGACACAAAACTTATTTCTTAGTTGTAAGAAAGAGAATAATTAAAAATTATATACATGTTCACCTTTATGTTCAGGTGCAGAGAGTCCCACACACCATGACCTGTATTTGTTCAGCACCATGGAAACCATTTCACTCCATTATCCAAACATTATTTACATAAAACCGAGGGGGAAAAGGTAAGAGAAAATAAAAGTGACACAGGCAGAAATAATGACAGCGATCGGATTCACGGCGGAGCGGCGGGCAGGGAACCAAGAGGGCTCTAATGAGATTTACATTCAGGGACGGGAGCGCGGCCCTGGGCTGGAGCGCATCCAGATGGGATGGGATGGGATGGGCAGGGCAGGCACAGCCCAGGCTGCGCTGCGGGACTGCTCCTTCCTGCCCCAGCACCGCTCCAACACGGGGACAAACCCGGCTCAAAGGAGAGGGGACAGCAGGACGGGGACGGGAACGGGACAGGGAATGGGAAATGGGATGGGAATGGGGACAGGAATGGGAAATGGGACAGGAATGGGGAATGGGAGATGGGATGGGAAATGGGATGGGAATGGGGACAGGAATGGGAAATGGGACAGGAATGGGGATGGGGAATGGGACCAGGAACAGGGACAGGAATGGGGACAGGGACAGGAATGGGGATGGGAAATGGGACCAGGAACAGGGACAGGAAATGGGAAATGGGAATGGGGATGGGAAATGGGAATGGGGATGGGAAATGGGAATGGGGATGGGAAATGGGGATGGGAATGGGAACAGGAATAGGGATGGGGATGGGAAATGGGACCAGGAACAGAGACAGGAATGGGGATGGGAATGGGAAAGGGAACGGGGACAGGAATGGGGACGGGGAATGGGGAATGGGACAGGAATGGGGAATGGGAACGGGGACCGGGACAGGAATGGGGACGGGGAATGGGGAATGGGGAATGGGAAATGGGACAGGAATGGGGATGGGAAATGGGCATGAGGATGGGAATGGGAAATGGGAACAGGGACCGGGACAGGAATGGGGATGGGAACGGGGACAGGGACGGGAATGGGGATGGGAACGGGGATGGGACTGGGAACAGGAATGGGGACAGGAATGGGAATGGGAACAGGGATTGGGAACAGGGATTGGGAACAGGGACGGGAATGGGAAATGGGAACAGGAATGGGGACAGGGACAGGAATGGGAAATGGAAGAGGAATGGGGATGGGAAATGGGACCGGGAACAGGACAGGAATGGGGATGGGAAATGGGAAGAGGGCCAGGAGCCCGGTTGGGAAATGGGAACAGGAATGGGGACAGGGACGGGAATGGGAAATGGAAGAGGAATGGGGATGGGAAATGGGACCGGGAACAGGACAGGAATGGGGATGGGAAATGGGAACAGGGCCAGGAGCCCGGAGCCACGCCGTGTTTGGGAAGCACAGCTGGACAGCAGGACAGCAGCCCAGTGTCTCACCCTGCAGGGAGGGACCCTGTCCCACAGCAGCTCCTCAGCAGGGCTGCCCTCCTCAGCAGGGTTCTCATGTCCCTGGCCAAAGCTGTTCCTGGCACCCCCAAATAGCAGCGACAGCCCCGGCCCTGGGCACCCCAAACAGCCCACACTGGCTGAAATGCACCGCCCTGGGCACCTGCTGAAGGGTCCCAGCATTGCTGCCCCTGTCCATGGATAAAAGCACCAGGGACCTCCAGCAGAGCCAGGGGACACCAGCAGAGCCAGGGCTCCCCAAGGAAAGCCTCTCCTGGGGCAGCAGCTCTGCCCTGGCACCAGGAACCAGCCCTGGGCTTCCCAAACAATTCACTGAGCTGAGTGCCGGAGCACGGAATGCTTATTGTCACTTAATTAAAAGAATTTCATTTTAATGCCTTTTGCCCATTTAGAGCCAATTAATGCAAGGTGCTAAGTACTCTTAAATCACATTGCAGCCAAGGCAAGCCAAGGCTGATCAGCCGCTCACAAGAAGAACCTTTTCTGATTTGATTCTCAGCTGAGATCTTGAAGTGCTCTTCCAAGTGCCTTCTTTGGCATGGAAGTTGGAGGGAAGCAGGATTGGAGGCTCCCTGTGTCAGCAGCACCTGCAGAACGTGGCAGTGCAGCTGCTGCTACCCCAAAACACACAGAAAAGAACTTCAGTGCCACGGCAGGGACATTTCCACTGTCCCAGGTGCTCCCAGCCCTGTCCAGCCTGGCCTTGGGCACTGCCAGGGATCCAGGGGCAGCCCCAGCTGCTCTGGGCACCCTGTGCCAGGGCCTCACCTCCCTCACAGACAGGAATTCCTTCCTGAAGAATTCCTGCATCATTTCTGAACAGCACAACCAAAGTTCTCAACAGCAAAGAAAAACCCAAAGCACCTGATCAGCTTCAGAATTCCGCCACTGGCAGCTGGATTCATGGTGGAATTCAAGTTACTTCCGACCAAAACCACGCTGGCCCGCTGGTTTCTGTGCCAACACAGGTGGCACCTTCCCTGCACTGCAGCAGGACAGGCAAACACCCCAGGCTGCGTGCCCACGGCAGGGGGACTGGCCCCAGGAAGCACAGCCTGCTCTGAGCAGCACAGCAGGCACCAAACACGCTCCTGGGCCAGTCCTTCACCACGGGCACCTGCCTGCAGGGGAGGGCACAGTGCTCTGTGCCCATCTCACCTGCCTGCAGGGGAGGGCACAGTGCCCTGTGCCCATCTCCCCTGGCTGCAGGGGAGGACCCAGCTCACCTGGAGGGCACCCAGCTCCCCTGTGCCCCAGGAGAGGGCCCAGCCCCACCTCACCCGGCTGCAGCACAGCCTGTGAAGGCAGAGTGAAGGACAGAAGTCACCCAATAACTGCAGAAACTGGAAGCTAAAACTCACCAGCAGCTGCATGAGCACTGGAAAGGAGAGCACACCCACCACAAACTGCTCATCGCTGCACGTACAGCAGCACAGCAGGTTTTGTGAAGCCCCAAAACTCAGTGTTTTATCAGGAAGAGCCCTTCCTAATTGCACAGGGATGCACAGAGCTGGAGGGAAGGCACCAGTTATTGAAGTGCTCCCAAGGCCAGCGTGTCCCTCCCCTGGGGATGGCCCAGCTCCCACCTGGGCTGCCCTGGCTGAGCCTCCCCAGGTGCCAGTGCCCAGCTGGGCTCTGATCTGGTTCAATATTTCCTTTGTGGCTGCTGCAGAATCATCCTCTGCCTTTGGAGCAGCTCTGCTTTGATGTCTCCTCCACAGCTCTGCTTTTCATGTGGCAGTTGGTGTGAGGAGCTCGTATCCCGACAGGAAAATGCTCTCCAGCCCTCACTGGTGCCCGAATGCATCCCAGAACTGCAGGCATCCTAAACTGTGTGATGCTGACTACCTTGAGCCATTAAAATGGGCTTTCCAAACCACCCTGCTGCAGCAATAATGAATAACCATAAGCTAAAACACACCAGAAAGCTGGGGGTGGAGTGTTTTGTGGCTCAGTTTTTAATTTTCATTTTTAAAGAGATGTCTGATTTTTATTTTTTTTTTAATTCCCTGTCTCAGTCTTGAGGCGCAAGGCTGGTGGCGTCAGCAAGGCAGACTCTACCTGGCTGGGTATTTGCCTTTAGGGAGGAAAAGGGCAAGCTGAGCATGGCAAAAATCTGTAAAAATCGTGTGCCAGGGGCAGGGCACCCACGCTGCTGAGCTCAGTGAGATCTCAGGGACCAGGGGGGTCTGGGCAGGCTCGCCCACTGCAGGTCCCAGGGAATGCCCAGGCAGTGCCCAGGGCCAGGCACACTCGGTAACGCCGTGCTCACAACTGCTATTGCATTTGTAATTACCCTCATTTATCAGCTGTGCTCATCATCATCATCATCATCACCCCAGCAGCCTCACCCCGAGCTGTGCACACAGCCCTGGGCCAGGAGCTCACACACAGCTACAGCCAAGGAGATGGGGAAGGAAACTTCTCCTGGAGGAATTTACAGACCTCATTTCCACCAAATATCCTCTTCCCATGCTCCTTAGGCTCCATAAAAAATCATCTCAGGCAAAGCCTTTAACCCCCCCACCTGTGCTACCAATGGGTAAATGAGAAAAAAAATGAATGGAAGGGGAAAAAGAGAGTCAAATCCCTTAATTTTGCCTTTGTAAGTACAGATTTTATCCCTGGAACACTGACAGCCTGAAACCTTGGTACAACTGACCAGAGAGTGGAGAGCAGGGTAGTGCAAAGAATGTGACTGCAATTAAACACACACACACACAAAAAAACCCCCACCAGAATCCCAGAAATGAGGTTGGAAAAGCACTCCAAGGTCATCAAATCCCAGCTGTGCCCACCCTGTCCCCAGCCCAGAGCCCTGAGTGCCACCTCCAGGAGTTCCTGGGACACCTCCAGGGATGGGCACTCCAACCCTCCCTGGGCAGTTCCAGTCCCTGAGCCCCTTTCCATGGGGAAATTCCTGCTGTGCCACCCTGAGCTGCCCTGGCACCCACACAGTACCTGGAGGCACGGGGAGCTGTGGCAGGCAGGCACTGACAGCACCCTGCACAAACATTTCAGGTGCCCATTGATAGCAATCCACTAAAGGGGGATTGGCAGCGTGATCTCAGCTGTTGTGATCGATCTGCGAGTTAAAGCTGGGATCAATTCCGCTCCAGACAGGCAGGTGCTGCAGCCCGGGTGCAGTCCAGCACTGCGGGGAGCTCGGGGCACTCCCTGAGCCCAGCGCACAGCCAGGGCCAGCAGCACACCCCGGCTGCCCCAGCATCGGTCACACCTGAGGTTAAAAGTGGTTAATGACAGCAGGATGTCATTCCCAATGTCCCACCCATCCCTGCCCTCTGGCAGTGGGAGCCATTCCCTGGCTCCTGTCCCTCCATCCTTGTCCCCAGTCCCTCTGCAGCTCTCCTGGAGCCCCTGCAGGCCCTGCCAGGGGCTCTGAGCTCTGCCTGGAGCCTTCCCTTCTCCAGGGGAGCATTCCCAGCTCTCCCAGCCTGGCTCCAGAGGGCTCCAGCCCTGCAGCAGCTCCTGGCTCTCCCCAGTGCTCCCACGTCCCCCCATGCTGGGGTCAGGTCTGTTGGTGTGAAGAGTTTGGGGCTGTGGGAACACAAAATGTTCCCTGCCAGAAGGGGCTGGGCAGGGACACCTCTGCTGCTGGGTTGGATTGATGGATATTCCCTTCTGGGAAAAGCCTGGGGATTCTTGTGCTCAGGATCCCAGAAATGAGGCTGGAAAAGAGCTCCAAGGTCCCAAAATCCCAGCTGTGCCCACCCTGTCCCCAGCCAGAGCCCCGAGTGCCACCTCCAGGGATTCCTGGGACACCTCCAGGGATGGGCACTCCAACCCTCCCTGGGCAGTTCCAGTCCCTGAGCCCCTTTCCATGGGGAAATTCCTGCTGTGCCACCCTGAGCTGCCCTGGCACCCACACAGTACCTGGAGGCACGGGGAGCTGTGGCAGGCAGGCACTAACAGCACCCTGCACAAACATTTCAGGTGCCCATTGATAGCAATCCACTAAAGGGGGATTGGCAGCGTGATCTCAGCTGTTGTGATCGATCTGCGAGTTAAAGCTGGGATCAATTCCGCTCCAGACAGGCAGGTGCTGCAGCCCGGGTGCAGTCCAGCACTGCGGGCAGCTCGGGGCACTCCCTGAGCGCCCTGCAGCCCAGCGCACAGCCAGGGCCAGCAGCACACCCCGGCTGCCCCAGCATCGGTCACACCTCAGGTTAAAAGGGTTTACTGACAGCAGGATGTCATTCCCAGTGTCCCACCCATCCCTGCCCCTGGCAGTGGGAGCCATTCCCTGGCTCCTGTCCCTCCATCCTTGTCCCCAGTCCCTCTGCAGCTCTCCTGGAGCCCCTGCAGGCCCTGCCAGGGGCTCTGAGCTCTGCCTGGAGCCTTCCCTTCTCCAGGGGAGCATTCCCAGCTCTCCCAGCCTGGCTCCAGAGGGCTCCAGCCCTGCAGCAGCTCCTGGCTCTCCCCAGTGCTCCCACGTCCCCCCATGCTGGGGTCAGGTCACCCCCTCGCCTCTGTTGAGGACCATCCTCATCCCCATCCCCACCGGGACCCGGTGGGCACAGGGGGCACAGGGACCCTGCCCCAGCCCGGGCAGCACCCCGGGGAGCCCCAGACGCCCCTGGGGCACAGACTGCCCGGCTGCAGGGCACGGCCCATCCCAGCTGCCCCGAGCAGCAGCCAGGCCGAGCCCCGCAGCCGCTGCCCTCTGGGGCTTCCATTTGCACCGCCTTTATACTTGAGGGGGGAAAAACACAAAAACATTTCCCCCCGGGCTGCCCCGGCCTCTAGGGGAGCTGCTCAAGGAGACGGAGCAGGGAGGCTGCCGGAGGGAGGAAATAAAGGGAATAAACAAACGGATAAATAAACGGATAAACAAATGGATAAATAAACTAATAAATAAATTAATAAACAAACGGATAAATAAGTGGATAAATGAGCGGATAAACGAGCGGCTGAAGGCGCGGGTCGGTCCCGGCCGTGCCCGGCAGAGGGCGGCAGAGGCGGCGCCCGCCCGCAGCGGGGACGGGAGCGGGAGGGGTTTTAAGTTCCTTCCCCCCAAACCATTCTGTGCCTCTCTGATTCCATGACCTTGCAAACAAGAACCACCACAGACAAATCTCTGCAAATGTGCCAGGGAGGGACAGCCTGGCAGGAGCCCCTGGCACCTGCTGGTGTCCCTTGGTCCCTGGCAGAGCTCCCCTGCCTGGGCAGAGCACCCCAATGCCCCCTCCATCCTGCACCAGTGCACACCTTGGCCTTTAAATAAGGAAACCGAGCCCAAGCCCAAGCAAACCCATGGAATTCAGACACCTCAGGCTCAGGATTTATGGCTGAACACCTGTAAATTCTCCTGAAACACCACCAGTAGTTGGTCCCAAGACAGCCTGATTGTCTCATAACAGACAAGCACACTGTTTGCCACTTCAAGAACACTCAATGACATCACAAAGACTGCAGAGCAAGGTTTGGAATAGATGCAGGTTGTGAGAGAGAGATAGCAATAATTAAACATCTGCCATGTCCACCCACCTTAGATCTGACATAAATCCCCCACCCTGTGCCACAGCTGGATCAGATATGGCCAGGCCTCAGGAACAGGCTTTCAAAACCATCTTCATTCTTTAATAACCTTTCCACAGCCAAACCCTCCCAGGAAAGAGCCCTTTGCCAGGAGAACAGCTCATTAAACTCCATGAGGGAGAGGCTGAAACGAGCACTGCCAGCCCTGCCCTGCCACCAGGGCTCACCAGGACAGGGGGGTGCCTCACCCTTCCCTGCTCCCATCCGAGCACTTGGCCTTGGAAAGGGAAATAATCATCCAGTGAGAGCCACACAACCCAAAGGGCTTCCACAGAGCGCAGGATTTATAAAAATGCCAAAGAGAAATGCAATAAATACACACCGAGGGAAATTTGTGAGTGGCAAATTATTAAAGTTTGAGGGAAATATTCCCCTTAAGTAAGCAGGGAGGGTGTGTGGATGCATCCCCCCTGCTCCAGGACAGCAGTGCCATTGTTTGGGAGCTCTGGAGCACTTGGATGCTGGAACTGGAGGAACTGTGCTCCAGGGTAAGCTCAGCCCTGGCACCCACCTGGCTGCTGCCCCTGCAGGGTCTGGGGCACAGCTCCTGGGCAGGGCGTTTGGGAACACGGGCACATCAAACATCCGCGTCCTGGAGCTCAGAGCTGACACCTGCCGCCCCAAACCCTCCCTGCCCACGTTCCCCGGGCTGGGACAGCCACCTGCAGAGCCCCCCGGGGCTCCCAAACTGGGAATCCCCTCTCCCCAGGGCCCCCAAACTGGGAATCCCCTCTCCCCAGGGCCCCCAAACTGGGAATCCCCTCTCCCCAGGGCCCCCAGCACTCGTTGTGCTGGGCCAGCAGCAGAACTCTGGCAATCCAGGAAAGGCAGTCCAGCCAGGGAGTGCCACTGCAGGGTGGGCATTCCCAGGAAAGCAGTGCCTGGCTTGCTGCACAGTAAATCCCGGGGGCAGCAGGCTGTTGATTCCGTGAATCACTCACAGCCCTGCAACTGTGCCCCTCATGCCCCCCCACTTCCAGCAGTATTTTTCCTTAATTGATTACAATCAAATTCCTTCAATTGATCCCACATCCCTCAAAGTCTGCTGGCCTAAAGACTAATCCTTCTGAGCTACTACCTTTCACACAAACCTCAGGTGGGTTTCCAATCTGATCTGATTACCAGACCCTTGATATTCATCACTTTCCATCATATTTATCATACTTGCTTCATTTCCTAGGAGAAAGGGTCTGATTCATTAAAAATTATATGCTCCATTTAAGCAGGTTTTCTGCATACTTTACCCGGGAAAAAATGCTGAATGCATTTTTTTCCACATAAAAGTATGTCTTTTTTGTGATTTATCAACCTTTTATGCCCTGCCTATCAGCAGCTGCCTCTCAGCCACGTACCCCAGTGGTACAGAACTCCTGGAAAGGGTGATAACAGGCATTTCCAGCTCCCAGCTCAGAAACCACCAGGATTTCAGACAGAACAAATGCCACGTGCTCTTACCCTTTGTGATATTTTTGTGGTTTTACTCAAGCACCATCGTTCCCGGCTCCAATTCCCCGGAATGGTTTAATTAACACTAAATTCCATCTCCGTTTTGAGGGACTGTTTGTGGGTCAGATGCAATGCAAATATAATGGGGACTGGCGTGGGCTTTTCTGCAGGAGCAGAGATTTCCACATTACTGTAACTCCTCTCTCTTTATTACTTTGGAGATTTAGGCGATCATTTGCCGCGAGCCACGCCACAGTTAAGGACGGAAACTTTTAATAACTTCCAGGATGGAATTCACTCCTGGGCACAGAGCTCAAACAAGGCTCAGGTCCACCTGAAGCCTCCAGGATGGAGTTTACACAGCCAGGCACCTTTTCACAACCTCTCCACGATCTGACAGACTTCAGAGCCCAGAGCAAAACACCTTTGGAGCACTCGCCCCCTGGAAGTGCCTCCTCCTTCCGGCTCCTTTTCCAGGTGGGGGGAGGCTCTGAAGGGGAGGCAGAAAGGGGTAAAGAAGGAGCAGGAGGCTGGTGATCAGAAGGAAAAAGAAGAGGCTGTTCTTTGTCAGCACACAGCTCTTTTCCCAGGATCCCTGAGGCTGGAAAAGCCCTCCCAGCCCATGGAGCCCCAGCTGTGCCCATCCCCAGCCCAGAGCCCCGAGTGCCACCTCCAGGAATTCCTGGGACACCTCCAGGGATGGGCACTGCAACCCTCCCTGGGCAGAGAGGTTCACCTGCAGCTCAAACCAAAAGTGTCCAGGATGTCCCCAGAACTCTGCAGCACGGCCTGTCACAGTTTGTCACAGACAGGAAAATGCCACTGATGAAATACCAGGAGGGTGAAAGAGAACAAAGGACAGCTTTAGCATCACTCTCCACACGAGTCTCAGCAGATACTCCTCACGCAGCACAAGGCTCCTGGTCTGCTGCAAAGTGTCCTTGCCTGTGGCAGGGGCTGGAACTGAAGGAGGTTTGAGGTCCTTCAACCCCGGCCAGCCTGGGATTCTGCTTCTGTGACATTTAGACAGGGCTTGAAACCAGGGCAGCTAAACCAAACCTTTCCTTCATCATTACCCAGCACAAGAGCCTGCCTCAAGCTCCTTTAAAGAGAAAAATTGTCTTTTTCCTGCGATTTAAAGTCAGCTTCCACCAGAAAAGACCACCAGCACCAGGATGTTTGCTCACAGCGCCAGGGGCAGCGGCTCCATGAGCCCTTTCCTGGCATCCAAAAACCACTGGCAGGGGACAGCCTCTGCTGGGGCACGGGGACAGGGAGAGCCCCAGTGCCTGGGGGTGCCAGGGAGCCCCGGCAGTGCCCAGGGAGGCCGGGAGCAGCAGGGAAAGGTCTCAGTGGGAGCAGACGAGGAATTGCGGCGAGCGCCGCGGAGCCGAGCGCAAGTTGTGTGCACCAGAACAGGGGCTCAAGCTGTTCTGAGCTCTCAGCTCCCCAGTTCATTCTGCACCCGGCAATTACACAGCACGAGGAGCTGGCACTGCACGCGCAGAACAGATTTAGCTGCTGACAAAACGCTCCTGTTCCCAAAGTTCAGCAGCAGAGCCGCGCCACCCGCCAGGGCTGCGGGCACACAGGGAAAGTGTCCCTGCCACGGCCCTGGAATGGCATGGAGGGGCTCTGAGCCCCCTGCACCCCCAAACACACACAGCGATGGCATGGACGGGCTCTGAGCCCCCTGCACCCCCAAACACACACAGCGATGGCATGGAGGGGCTCTGAGCCCCCTGCACCCCCAAACACACACAGCGATGGCATGGACGGGCTCTGAGCCCCCTGCACCCCCAAACACACACAGCGATGGCATGGAGGGGCTCTGAGCTCCTGTGCACCCCCAAACACACACAGCGATGGCATGGAGGGGCTCTGAGCTCCCTGCACCCCCAAACACACACAGCGATGGCATGGAGGGGCTCTGAGCCCCCTGCACCCCCAAACACGCTGGGATTCTGCTCCTCAGGGCAGGAAAAGCAAAGCACAGCCACGACAAACTACAGGAAACTTTCCCTCTCTGTCAAACACAACTGTGAACACAGATTCCAATCCTCTGTGGAATAAACAGAGCACTCCCACACTGCAGCCCAGGCTCAGCTCACCTTTCATCAGTCTGCCCCTAAATCAGGGCTGGAGCTCAGCTCTCCGAGGAAAAGCAAAGCACAGCCACGACAAACTACAGGAAACTTTCCCTCTCTGTCAAACACAACTGTGAACACAGATTCCAATCCTCTGTGGAATAAACAGAGCACTCCCACACTGCAGCCCAGGCTCAGCTCACCTTTCATCAGTCTGCCCTAAATCAGGGCTAGAGCTCAGCTATCCAACAAACATTTTCCCTGTTCTGCCCAAACTTACTCACACCTTCACCTCAAAATCCCTTTTGATGCTGGCTACACAGTTCCCTCTAATTATTTAATATTTATTAACTGGCTCACTCTGGGTTTGGGAGGCCCCACTTCTGACCCCACACACCCGCAGAATGCCAGACTGGGAAGGACCTCAGGGCCCCTCCAGTGGCACCCTGCCTTGGCAGGGCCACTCCCGTGTCCCAGGCTGCTCCAGCCCTGGCCAGCCCGGCCTGGGCCCTGCCAGGACAATTCCCACAGCTGGGCACAGCAGCCCTGGGGCTCCCGCTGCACCTGAAGGGCACGGGGCAGTTCCAGCCAGGACAGCAGCTCCTGTGCCAGACCCAAACCCCCGGGAGCCACAAGGAGCTCTGTTCTGCGTGCAGGCAGCAGCCGCTGCTTCGCTCTTTTGGCAAAGTCACATCTTGTTAAAACTACAAATTAAATTCACAGAATCTCCCTCCTCCCAGCTTCAAACGCTCCTTTTGTGCACGCTCTCCCCTTGTTTTGCTATCCAGACCGTTAGTGTCCCCGCAGGAGTCGTTTACAGCTTTGTAAGCATTCCCAGTGTTCCTGCAATTCCGTCTGATCCGTTTGCCAGGAGCCTCGTGCTGGAAAACTCCTTTGTGCTGACACCTTCTCAGTCACATCTGCCCTCGGTCCTCACTGCTCTGCCCTCACCACGGTGTGGTTTGTGCTTTGCGTTATACATATATAAATACATATAAAATAAATATTTATATATTATAAAACATTGGGTTATCTTTACACGAGAGAAAAGAAAGGAGCCACTCCCATGTCCCTGCGAGTTCCCCTCCCTGGAGCGCAGGGCAGCATCCCTCCCATGGAAGCAGGCTGGAATTGCCCAGTGTTTGCTGGGAGAAGGGCCCCGAGGAGGAGCAGAGCTCTGGGTGGGAGGAACACGAGGAGATGCAGAGATTGGGAGCCCTAATGGAGTTTGGAGGGGCTGCATTCTGAATCTATCAAACCCTGACATTTGAGGGAGCTTTATATTTTCCTTTAAGAGTAGTGCAGGCCCCAGTGAATTATATAATGGAATATGTCTCCCCAATGTAATCAAAGTTGACCTAACAGATTTGTCTTTCTGGTGATACAATCCACTGAAAATCTTTAAGGAAATCAGAGCTGGATTCAAACAACAAAGAGGAAAAATCACTTTTTAAATATAAAGCAGGCCTAGAGAAAGCAACTCCTACCAATCAGGAATGCTGCAGGCAGGGAATGGTTCAGAATGGAATGGGTGGCTCAGGAGCCCCCAACAATCCCTTGGGATGGGACACCCAAAGGCAGCCAGCAGCACTCCTGGAAAACAGCAGCACTGGCCTGAACGCTGCAGGGGAGGCTGAGAAATCCAGCTCAAAACACAAAAATGGCATTGATTCGGCTTGAGGAGAGGACTCCTTCCTCATCCACAGGAGCAAAAGCAAACAACTTCAGGCTTGCCTCAAAAATGCATTTCAAAAAGCATTTTCCCACATTGCCCTGAAGAAATGGCTCTGAACTGGCACAGTATTAAACTGATTTGATTAAATCCCTCAATATAAAAACTTCCAAATGAGCCTCACCCCAAAATGGTTGAATCACACCCTAAGTCAAATTTACCTGCAGCTGAAATATCTCAGTTTCAGGATTGCTGCTAAGTGAAGAATGTAATGCTGATCTCTACAAAGTTAAGACAAGGAGTAAAATCCTAAAAACCCAAATTTCTCTTGCCAAGGAACTGAGCAGAGGAAGCTGGATCAGAAGGCAGAGCCACTGCTGGTCTCTGAGCACACACAATAAAACCAGTCAGATTCCATTTGTTAAAACATGTGATTCAATTAATTTCGCCATCTTTGCTGAATAATTCACTTGATGAATCAATTCTTCTGGTAAATAAGCACTTCTACATCCCATTGACCTCTGTGTGGGCAGAACGGATTTCTCCTCCTGGCACTGATGTTCTTTGGGGCCAGGAGAGAAGGTGGCTGGGTCAGGAGCAAACCCAGAGGAGCCACTGGAGAGCCCCTGGCACTGATGGACCCAGCTGTTCCCGGGGGAAGGGAGCCAGGAGGAGGTTCCAGCCGAGCCCAGGAGATGGGCAGCCCCAGGGAATGACCCCTGGGAGCCCAGCAAGCCCAGGGAACAGGGCATGACCCCTGGAAGAGCCCCTCCAAGCAGCCCAGGGGACAACGATGCATTTGGAGCTTTCCCCTGGTCTGGTTACCCCCCTAGAGCCCCTTGGCCATGAAACAGGGTACGGGGGCTCTTAAGGACAATTTTTTATTTGGCTGGTTCCATGACTAGTGAGAAATGCTATAACATTTTTAAAGAGGAGGCTTTCCAGTAAGCACCTCCAATTTCCTTAAAACGTTTGCCGCGGAACCTTTATCCCGGAGAACAGCTAAACATAAGGACACAGAGACAGAGAGGAGATATTCCTGCATCTATTTGAAGAAATCTCATCCATAAAGAAGCAAATTGCCATGGTAATTATCACTCCCCTCCCTGCAGTTGTAGGAATAACCGTGCATGGGTTATACATATGGACCGCTCCCATCCCGCGCGTTAATGCTGCCTGGAAAGAAATGATCTTTTATGGAGCACAAGCGTTAAATGTGTTCTGGCAGTGAGGTGCTCTGCCACAGAGCAGAGAAGGAGCCGCTCCTGGGGTGCCTGCCCCCTGCCCAGAGCCAGAACAGCAGCTCTGTGCTCCCAGGCAGCCTGGGCAGCCCAGGGGACCCACGGGGGCACGGCCAGCTCCCTGAGCCCCCTCCCAAAGCCCCAGAGCAGCAGGGGCTGCCCTGTGGGCACCCAGAGGGGTGAGCGGGGCTGCCACGGGCTGGGCTGGGAGAGCACCTGGTGTAAAATGAAGCTCAGACCTGCCCTGCCAAGCCAGGCATTAATGTTCAGTTCCCCTGGGCACTGCAGAGAATCTGTTCCAAGAGGCCAAGGAGCCAGAGCACTCCTACTCCTGCTCCAGTTAGGCACTGGGAGTAAACCAGCACATTCTGGGAGCAGTGGCCAGGGACCTTTTGGGAACGGCAGCTCTCTGCCACCCGCCTGGGCTCCAAACCCTGCGGGACAGACACACAGACAGGGTCCCAGCGGGCTGCCCTGGAGCCCTGCAGGTGCCCAGGCTGGGCTGGACAGGGCTTGGAGCACCCTGGGACAGTGGAAGGGGCTCCTGCCACAAAAACCAACAAACAAACCAACAAAAAACCCCACAAAAACAATAAATAACCTCATTTTTAAATGTGTCCTTTTCTGCTGAAGGGAAGGGGGTGGCCAGGCCATCCCTGTGCTAGTCTAAGCAGTGCAGGAATATTTCACCTCCCTGCTCCCTCCGTTCCACCACGGGAATGTTCCACCAGGCTCTGCCCTCCAAACCCTGTGCAGGGAGCCTCTCCTGCCTCCCCAGCCCCAAAACCCAGCTCCTCACAAGTGGGCTTTGTGATCTGCATTTTGCTGCCTTTGACTCATGGATGTTTCCAGCAGCTGCCCTTTGGAAACCTGGAACTGGAATCTCTCATTAGTCAGATTTTTCTGCCTTCTGCAGGGAGCAGCAACTGCTGCTGTAAAATTGTTTATGAACAGTGGGAAAAGGACATGGATTTCACGTATGGCTTCAAAAAAGGAGGGTTTTTATCACGAGCACAGCACACAGGGCTGGAGAGCAGTGCTGCACCTGCAGCAAGAGTGTGCTGGGGACTTTTTTGGTCAGCCCTGACTGCTCTCCATGTGCAAGGAGCAGAGAAATTGGAAATATCCCACGCTGAGCACTCATCCTGCCTTTTACTCCCGAAACTTGTACGTGTGTGAGGAAAACACTAACTAAAAAACTTTTTTAGACATTTTTTCCTCAGATTTTTGGCCTCAAGTTTACATTTAAAAAAATAAAAGTAAAAAAATGAGCCCCTATTCCTATTAAGAAACGCAATAAAACTGCAAGCTAGAATGTTCATTCTGGTTCTTAGTTCTTCCTGATCTGGTTTTTTCTCCTCCAAAAACAGCTCCAGGACGAGGCTCCATCCCTCTGGAGGTGTCTGAGGGATGGAGCCCCACAGATCCCACCCCCCGTTCCCCTCCAAAAACAGCTCCAGGACGAGGCTCCATCCCTCTGGAGGTGTCTGAGACCCCACAGATCCCACCCCCCGCGTGCTTTATCCCACACACATCCCTGGGGGTGCCACTGCGAGCACCAAACCACCCATGAGCAGAGACTGACTGCCCTTGGGCTGTGAGCTGGGGTGTCTCGGCCGGAGGGGCAGGCAGAGCCGGGGCTGTGCTCTGCGTGCCCAGCCCCGCGCCAGCCCTTCCCCGGGATGCTCGGGGCGCGCAGAGCTGCCCGGAGCCCGAGGAGGCGGGAGGCAGCTGGGATCCGATCCGCTCTGACAGGTAAAGGGCACCGAGCGGCTCCCGAGCCCCGCTGCAGGGGGATGCGCGCACGCACCCTTTCCGTGCCGGCTCCGAGCGGACACGCTCCCGGGACGGCGGGGCCAAGCTGCCCTGCCCTCTCCGGGCACCTCAGGCTGCCTGCAGCGGGGCCATGGAGTGCTTTAAAACCCCTCTGCATCCAACCTCACACTGCCTGCAGTGGGGACATGGAGTGCTTTAAAACCCCTCTGCATCCAGCCTCACACTGCCTGCAGTGGGGCCATGGAACACCTGAAAACCCCTCTGCATCCAACCTCACACTGCCTGCAGTGGGGACATGGTGTGCTTTAAAACCCCTCTGCATCCAACCTCACACTGCCTGCAGTGGGGACAGTGAGCGCCTGAAAACCCCTGTGCATCCAACCTCACACTGCCTGCAGTGGGGACATGGAGTGCTTTAAAACCCCTCTGCATCCAACCTCACACTGCCTGCAGCGGGGACAGCGAGGGCTTTAAAACTCCTCTGCATCCCACCTCACACTGCCTGCAATGGGGACACGGAGTGCTTTAAAACCCCTCTGCATCCAACCTCACACTGCCTGCAGTGGGGACACGGAGTGCTTTAAAACCCCTCTGCATCCAACCCAAGCACCCCGCAGCAGCTACAGCACAGCCCAGGTCATGGGCACATCTTAAAAACTCCTTCATCCAAGCAGAGGTGACTCCAACGAAGGGAGAGAATGATGCATCTGACTCCACCATCAGAAGGCTAATTAATTACTTTATTATACTATACACATTACATCTAAAGTGAATCTGCCTTGCACTCTCTCTGCTCAGAACTGCTCTCCCCTGATTCTCCTGTGACTGTCCTGGCAGTCCAACACACCCTTGGTCCTGAAGGCCAAGGGAACAAAACATCCTCACTCTGGGTAAACAATCTCCACATTGCATTCTACTTTGGCACAGCAAGTGATAAGAACTGTGTTTTGCCTTTCTCTGGGGTTCAGAGAATGTGAATCCCAGAAATATTCTTGGGAAGAATTGTGCCCTGCTTTCCTCTGTGAAGAGAAATGCGGCAATGCTCCTTCTGGTTTTGCATTGATCCAGTCGGGGGGAAAAGTTTACTTTTTAACAGACCACAAGCATAATTCTGCATGAAACTGCAGAGTGCCTTCAGGCATTGTGTGCCACAGAGGTTTGGGCTGGAGGGACCAGAGAGCTCTTCTGTCCCAGAGCCTGCCCTGAGCAGGTGCATCCCCCTGGAGCCCAGGCACCGACAGCCTCTGGCCACTTCTGAAAGGAAAGGTTGCATCAGCTGGCTTTAAAAGTTGTGTTTTGATCTGTCTAATGGGCTTTGTACTTAGCAGAACCCTCAGACAACGCCACGAGGCCGTTCCCCAGCAGACAATGCCACGGGCTCAGCAGGGCTCCTGCAGGCACACTCCCAGGAAGAAAAATGCTGTAAATAGTACGTTACAGGCGTCTATTTCAGGATGCACGGGGTTGGAAAGTGCAAAAAAGCTATCGCTGCAATGATTTCTGCTTCTCCAGTTCCATCTGAAAATCCCAGAAGTTGCTGCTCGGCCTTTGCAAGGCTCGTGTTTGTGTTCCAATTTTTCCCACATATTTGATGACGACTGTTTTCGCCAGCAGAGCGGCCAGACTCCCTTACAGAGCAATTACACAAGGAATTAATTATAGGAAAAGCAGATGAGAGCAGCACTGAAAATAACTCGGGGTCAGACTTATGCCGTGTATTCACTTTACGTAATCAGGCTGGACACCCCAAAACCTGGATCCCCTTCCAAGGGGAGCCCAGCCCCAGGCACTGCTCCCGTGCCCACCGGCAGGGCAGGAGCCTCCAGTGGCCTTGCTCTTCAAGGAGCAGAGTGTTTCAGAGCTGAGGAGCTGCATGTGCCCTGGAGGAAACCTTCCCCACCTAGTAACCACAGCACGCCGGGTGCACAGAGCCCACCCCTGAACTGCAGCCTTTCTGCTCAAGGAGCCCTTCGTGCCCCAGCTCTGCTCTCCCCAGACAGCTCCCAAAGCGAGGGGTGAACTTTGGGGTGAAGCCCCTGCCAGCCCAGGGCTGGGAGATGCTGCCTGGAGAGCCCCGGTGCTGCTCGGCAGGGACACGGCAGGAGCTGCAGGCAGGGCAGGGCCGCCTGCACAGGAGCCCTGCTGCCCCTCCAGACACACGGACATGGAACTAAAAACAGGAAAAGCACCTGCTGGAGAGATCCAGAGGAGCCAGGAGCTGCTGCAGGGCTGGAGCCCTCTGGAGCCAGGCTGGGAGAGCTGGGAATGCTCCCCTGGAGAAGGGAAGGCTCCAGGCAGAGCTCAGAGCCCCTGGCAGGGCCTGCAGGGGCTCCAGGAGAGCTGCAGAGGGACTGGGGACAAGGATGGAGGGACAGGAGCCAGGGAATGGCTCCCACTGCCAGAGGGCAGGGATGGGTGGGACATTGGGAACTGGGAATTCCTGGCTGGGCTGGGATTGCCAGAGCAGCTGTATTTTGGGGATTTTGTTTGTTTTTAAATTTAGTCTCCTTTAACAATTTGAGTTCACTTGTGCCCAAATCCAGAGGTATTCTGAGCTCAGCTCAGCCCCAAAGCCAAAGCAGCTGGGTTTCATAAACACTCACTGCCAACACTTATGTTGATGAGGATTTTCTCCCTCTACAGCTTTATTTCCCCTAAAAAGTTGGTATTGTGGACTGCTCTAACTCAGGAAAATTTAAGGGTTTTTCTGGAACTATTTGGCAGGTTTTATTTTCCCCCCACACCACTCTCTGGTGGGAATCTCTGCTTTCCCCTTTGGAAATCAGGCACGTCTAGAGGTGAGGCAGAGAAATGCCACATGGTAAACTTAAATACAGATGTGCTCTCCCAACACCCGAAATTAAGCCATTGTTATTCCACCATTCAGGAATCCAATGACTCCTAACCATAATTTAGCTAAGATCAAGTGTAAAATCTGTTTAATAATACCCGATACGTCCTCTATCCTGGAGATTATATCCTGCATTTGCAGGGCATTGACTCCATAATCTAACAGGTCTTTTCCATCTCTGACTTCTATTAGCCTATGAATTATAACAAAAGGACCATTAGGCAAACCATAATTGTGGAAACAGCCTCTGACATGTGAGCCTAACTCCTGCCATGGCAGGGAAAACTAAAATTAAAACACAGACAATTGCAGGGAGAGCATTCCCTTTACCCAGGTGTTGAGTCGCTCAGTTTAAATCGGGAAGCAGAACTCAGTAAGTCACAGGAAAGGCTTTTTTTCCTCTCCCCATGTCTCTAGAGGAAGGGCTTTGGGCAGCACAGCAGGCGCTGGTTTGTCCCTGCAGGAGGGACGGGACTGGGGCTCATTTGGGATATTTTCCTCATCTGCTGCCTCTGCCCAGCCTGTCCCGCAGCCCGGGGCCACTTCTGCCAAGGAAGGGCACATCTTCCCGCACAGCAGGCGCTGGTTTGTCCCTGCAGGAGGGACGGGACTGGGGCTCATTTGGGATATTTTCCTCATCTGCTGCCCAGCCCAGCCTGTCCCGCAGCCCGGGGCCCCTTCTGCCAAGGAAGGGCACATCTTCCGAGGAGCTCACCTGGGGGAGCAGGGAGCTTTCACACCACCAATGCTCCTTCTCCCCATTACTGCCAACACGGCTGTTCATGCAGAACGCTCTCGTTCGAGGCAGCTCTGCAGGCTCCTCTCCTCGCGCACAAAGAGAGGCACTCATCCCTTGGCTGTGCCGCCCTGCTGCTGCCCAGGAGCCGGGCAGAGCGCAGCCCGTGGCTGCAGTGCTGCAGCAGCTCTCCCAGCCGTGCTCGCACCTTGCAGCAGCCTTGCAGCACGTCCGCCAAGCGCGCCTCCCGTGCCAAGCCGGGCAGCACACAGGGTGACTGGTGTTTGTGGAGCACAGGGCTGTCCGGGAGGGATTAGGAGGGCTCTCAAGATCACTTCTGTTTGCAGCTTGGTTTGGAAAGGGGCCTTTGCAAACGGCAGCGAGTAAAAGTGTACATTTCTGCCACGGCGCGCTCGGAGCCGCGTCGAGGCTCCCGCTGGAAAACCAGCTCCACAAGGGCTCAGGAGCTGGCAGCAGGTGCTCTCCGTGAGCTGGGAGGGCCACACCTGAGCTGCACTGCCCGTTACAACCAGATCCTGAGGAATGGCCACACAAAGAGCTGCTGGCCAAGCAGAATCCATGGAAAAGCACGTGGCAAAGTCCACTGGAGCTCAGCAGGGCAGGGCCACCCTCGCTGCCCTCCAGAGCCCCTGGCGTGGGCAGACAGGCAGGAATGACCCTGCACGGCCAGGAGAGCCAGTGGGGCTCACCAGGAGAGCGAGCACGGCCTCTGTGCCAGCCCTGGCTCTGCAGTCACCCCCTCACCAGAGCACATCCCCACCTCTCACTGCGTGCAGCCAGCGGGGCTGCACAGGACGCTCAGAGCTGGAGAAGTGCCCCCAGCCTGCCCCTGTTTGGTTCCTCTTTCCAAGAGGATTGGTGGGACACTGCCTTGGAATTGCAGCACGTTCCCATCTGCATTCCCAGCTCTGGGCTCTAATTCAGCCTGGAGCACACATGACATGGCAGCTTCTGCACCAAGAGAAGCAGCGCCTGGTTTACCTTTCCCTAAAGGAAGATCTCCACAGTATTAATCCCAATTAAACGTTATTAATAAACTTGGGAAGGAGCTGGGACTAGCTGCATAAAGGCAGGATTCCTTGCTGGAAGCACAGGGTCCAGCACAACACGTGGGAGTGCTCCCAGGGCTTGCAGAGCCTCTGATCCCTGCAGAACATGAAGCTGCTCCAGCTCTCCGTGGCACAGGCACTGCTGGCATTACAGTGCCAAGGGTTTCTCTCCAGCCCCTGCTTCACTGAACCTGCAGCTTTCTCCCCAGGATGTCTCCAGAGGCAGACAGCAGAGGTTTGGAATTCATTTTAGCACCACCTCACCAATAGCAGGGACTTCCTCCTGGTGACTTTGCCATTAAATCATATCTTGTTTGCAAATCTGTTAAAAATACAACACTAACCCAAATGTATTTTGTGGAATATGCATTTCTCATCGTGGCCCTGCTGCTCAGTTACAGATGAGGAAAGCATTGTGACCACATGAACTGTATTTGTTTGTTTCAGGAAATGCAATGAAATAGAACGGAAAGAATTGTTACATTTTTATAAGTTTCATCTTCAGGAATTAGCACAAAGGATCACTTACAGAGGTTTTCAGGAGAAAAGACCTCAGCATGTGACTTGAAATTAATTTGCAATAGGTCCAAGTGTGTTTTATTGCCCTTCTTTGTGCTCTGTTACACAGGAGATTATTCATGACATAAATATCATGAATTTGGGGTGCTGTTCTTTGGGGCCCTCCATCATTTATATTTTACAAATATTTCTATAAAATGTTGTGATGCTGTGCTGACCAGCCCTGGGTTTCAGCAGTTTTTTGATGCCATATCCTCACGTGCCTATGGCTGCAAAATTCACAACCAGATTCTGGAAGTCACATCACTCAAAAATCACATCCAGGGAAATACCCAATTTCACAGAAAAATGGAAATAAACGTACAATGAGAGTCACTTAATGGCAGCCTTAGGGAAAGGCTGTGTTCTGAAAACAGAGTCCTGAGCCTTCCCCGAGGGCAGAGACAAAGCCCAAGAGGCCCCGAGGCAGCAGCAGCCAGTCCTGACCCTGCAGGTCCCTGCTCTCCACCCTGGCTTTGCCATCTCCAGCACAGCAAGGGGGAACTGCCACAGCGGGGATCCCAAACTTCTGAGATGGCTCTGGAAGGATCCCCCAGCCATGGGACAGGGGCACAGCTCCTGCAGGAGGAGCTTTGGGCATCACGGAATCACAAAATCCCGGAGTGGCTGGGGCTGGAAGGGACCTCACCCCGTTCCACCTTCCCGGATTGCCCCAAGCCGTGCCCAGCCTGGCCTGAGCCCTGCCAGGGACGGGCAGCTCCTCTGCGGGCTGGCAGGGAGGGAGCAGAGGGGAGATGGACATCTGGGAGCTCTGGGGGCTCAGAGGCAGTCCTGCAGGAACGCCGTGCCCACGTTCAGGAGGGCAGGGCTGTGCCCTGCAGCACAAACCCCTGAGCAGAGGAGGCACCCTGGGCAGCTCAGGGGTCGCTCTGGGCACCGGGGGGGCTCAGGATGTTTCTGGGGTGCAGCATCCCTGCCCAGCAGCCTGGCCCTGCCCAGCCACGCCACGAGCTGCTCTGCAGGTGGGAGCACACGGGAAAGAATTCCTGCTGTGTGTTCTGTCCCTGTGGCACAGCAGCTCTGGCTGGGGTGCTGCAGCTCACTGTGGCACTCGTATGGAACATCAAAATGAGATAATAATTAAAACTTTGGAGCTTTCTTTGTAGCAAACCAAATTAGTCAAGTAAAGTAAGCTAAGTAATGTTATTTGGTGTTTATTCACACATGTAAACCCCCGTGCCTTCAGTAAGGCACACAACAAGCACAAAAAGCTGGGTTTGCCAGTGCTGCAGGGCAGAGCCATCCCATTACAGCCGTGAATTCAGCCAGAGCACCAGCCCAGCACACACAGCAGCAGCCAGGGCTGCCAAAAGCCACCCCAGTGACCCCCAGAGCCAGGCAGGGCACCAGGCTCCAGCCCCCGAGGGGGGGCTACACAGAAAAGCTGAGTGCCCACACACAAACCCTGGCCAAACACCACTTCTCCTCAAGAGGAACGTTCATCTGAATTCAGCTCCTCCACCTCACCAGAGGAGCTCAGCTGTGAGTGAGAGCTGAGGAGGGAAGGCTGAAGTGACCAAAACACCTGAGGTTTGCTGTAGAAATTCTCATCCTAATGGTGGTCCCGAAATTACAAGTGAGATTTGGTTTCTGACAGAGAATTACAAAGATCTGAATAAAAATTAGAAATTCTCTGACTAGACGAGAGGCCTGTTCAAGGAAAGGTGCTGCTCACACTGCTCCAAAAGCAGATTCTCCCGAGTGCCTCAGCCTGGCACCTTCCCTGGTGCAGCAACGGGCAGGCAGGAGCTGCAGCCAGCCCAGCCCTCCTCCCTGCTCGGTCCCACCCCAGCAAACTGCTCCCGTGGCAGCTGCAGCTGTGCAGGCATCCCTCGGGAGCTGCAGGCCGGCCGGGCTGCTGGGAGCAGAGCACAAATCACCTCTTGTGTTAAACCAGCTCTCCTGGCCACCCCTGCACCCGGTAACGTGCAACAACCCCATCAAAACGCAATAATGCCACTGCTTTGATAGACACGTACTTTGAAATAAGATAAATTTTAAAAAAACCAAACCCATAAAGCTCAGGCTTCTCTGCGTGTGCCACAGCACCAGAGAGGGAAACTCTTCCCTGCTCAACCAGGGGAGCAGAGACAGGAGGAAATCAGGAAAACAGAGAAAGCACACCACATAGGAAATGTCAAATATGTCAAAACATTCATGAATACCAACATCTCCCTCTGCACCATCCCCAGCTGCAGAGGTTACTCAGGGCTAACGTTTCAGCAAGTGCAGATTATGCAGTGCAGGGGTTTACTTATACATGAAAAATCAGCTACATGGGCATCCAAGGTGCTTTTGCACGCAGCCAGTCCGGGGATTTCTCCCGCCAAAGAAAAGCCGGGAGGGTGAAATCCCATAAAACCCGAATGTCCCAGCTCGGAGCACCCCAGCCGCGAGTTCCTGCGGCTGCTCAGGGTGCGGGGCACACGGACGGGGATGACCAGGCGAGGGAACTGCTGCGGCTGCATTCCCAAAGCAGGAGCTGGCAGCTCCTCGGCAGGAGCAGCACGGCACCTCCCGAGCCACCAGCTGCCAGTCCTGTCAGCCCAGTGCGGTCCGGGGAGCCCCACGCACCCAGGGCATCACCGCCTGGTGCGGAGCCTCCGGGACCGCGCTGGGGCGATTTGGAAATCTCGGCACCTTTGGGACAGCCGTGCCTCGGTGTCACCCCCAGCAGGAGCGGCAGGTGCCCGGCTCTGGGGAGCAGCAGGGACCCTCCAGGGACCCTCCCTGCCCGGGGAGCCCAGCGTGACCTCCCGGCAAAGCAAACACGCTGCCTCTTACACCGCGGAGCAGCGCAGGAGTGACTGCCCAGGAAACACTGCAGCGGCGGGAGCAAAGCGGAAAGTTGGGCTCCAGGCAGCCCAGCGCTCGGTAACGAGCCACAAAACCTGGAATTCCGAGGGAACAAACCAGGGGGGGTCTGGCTGCTCCTCACCGGAGCCCAGCGCAACGAGCAGTAACAAATTCCAGCAGCAGCACACGGCTAAAATAATTAAGATAGCTATTGATCTGGAATATTGCAAGCCCGGAGAAGTGAGACCTTCTCATAAATCCTCCCATTGATACCACCGGTTAAAAACCATTCCTTCCGCTCCTCATTCTGCCTCGAGCTCCCGCTCCGAACGCTTTTCCCAGCGTCTCCACGCAGTGCTCAGCGTTTCCTCCTGGCTTTCCTGCCTCGCCGGAGCCTGCGGCGGGCAGGAAGGCGCAGGGGCTGCGCTCCCCCTCCAGCCCAGCCCAGCCCAGCCCCTGGCAGCGCTGCCCCCGTGCCCACCTGGGTGCCCGTGCCCGGCCGGGCGCTCCGGGCTCGGCTCCTCCGCTCGCTGCCGCCGGGACGGGAGGGCACCCGGGGCCGGGGAAAAGCCCAGCAGGTGTGAGATGGCCGCCCGGGAAGGATAAATTCTGCTTGGCCAGGTGCAGAGGGTTAAAGCTGTTAGAAAAGTTGCGGCAAAGGGCGCTGATTGAAGTGGTGGAAGCAGCTGGTTTCTGGGAGGAATTGGGAGCAGCTGGGGGATGTTTAGAGGGGGATCGAGTTGTTAAATTCTTTCTATAAACAGGCTTTCGTCCTTTTTTTGCATTTTAAACCCCTTCCAGAGCATAGACATTTACACTTCCATATTTATTTACGCATATTTAAAGAATGTCTGTATTCTCTCTATATATTTAGGGCATATCTATGTTCCACGTGCACTGTCGAGGTTAAAGCCACAGCTGCTCCAGCCCCGTGCCCGTGGCGATCCCGAGCTCAAGACCCCGCTCGGGATGGATGGGGCAGCACCCGCCCCTGCCCCAGCCCGCGCCGGCCGCGGCACCGGCTTTTATCCCTCCTTGCAACTCTTTATTCTGGAATTTCTCGCCTGACCGAGCCGCGAAGCCCCTTCCCGGCACACCGGGTATGAGGGGCTCGCCCGCGCCGGGGGCGGCAGAGCCGCGGATCGCAGATGCCCGGCACCCCGGCACGGGGATGCGGCACCGGGATGGGGCACAGCACCGGGATGGGGCACAGCACCGGACAGGGATGCGGCTCCGGGATGCGGCTCCGGGAGGGGGATGCGGTACAGGGACGGGGGCACAGCACCGGACAGGGATCCGGGTCTGGGACGGGGATGAGGCTCCGGGATGCTGCCCCTCGCCCGTGTCCGTGGGGTTTTGGGCACCGCGGGACGCGTGGTACAGAGGAGCAAAACCGATCCCGGCCCTGTCTCCCGAGGCGAGAGGCTGAAGTTCCGCGCCCCCGGACGAACCAGCGGCGTTTGGGTTCCTCCTCCTCCCTCCCCACGCGCGGGACCCCCGTGAGCGCGTCCCGGTCCCGGTCCCGCGGTGCCCCGGGCGCGGTGTCGGTATCCCCGAGCGCGGTGCCGCTCCCCGGGGCTCCGAGAGCCGCCCCCGACCCAAGGCTGGGCAGGAGCCCGGCGGGGCTTTGGGAATTGAATTCCGCCCTGAAAGGAGTTTTCCTGAGGAATCGGCCCCCCCGAGGAAGGGACGCGCCTGAGCAAACGCGGGCGCGGAGCGGGACAGAGGGATGGGTGGCGCAGGACCGAGCGTGCTAAATCCCGGGGCAGGACCAACCTCCGAGCCGCGGCTCTTCCTCCTCTTCCTCGCCGGAGCCGGCGGCAGCGAACGGGAGCGGCCGCGGCCGTCGCCGCTGCGGGGTCGCCGCACGGACAGAGGCTTTTGTCCCCTGGGTGCGGCGGGGGCTGGCCGAGGAGCTTCGCACTTCGGCAGAAAGGAGACGAAATTCGATTCGTTTACATGTTTTATTGTTGTAAACATTAAAATTGTCTTTCTCAAAGAAAGAGTTCTCGGGAGAAAAAATAATAATAATAATAATAATTATAATAATAATAATAATCCGCGTTTCTAACTGTCGTACACCATATTAAAAAAAGGCAGCGACTTTCCCGTGTGCCAAACCGGGGTATACAAAGAAAAATACTACAGAATATGGCAATATTAAAAATATTACTCGAACATAAAATAATATATTAACCGACAATTTTTAGACATAAAAAAACAAATGGAACAAAACAAACCAAGAATTCAAAGTGCTCAGTAATTTCCAGGGAGTTATGTATAGTATAAGCACTCTGGAAACAGTCAAAAGCTGCTGCATGCAAGATCTGTTTAGCTTTAGACAACAAAATAATCAAGATATAAACTTCTTCTTTAATCAACATCAACAGTACATACAACACTTACAAACAAGGGGTGTCGGGCGGTGTTTACAAACACTATGTGTCCCTTTGGGGGGGTTCCGGGGGTAACACTTGTGCCCACCTATTTTACAATTGAGAAAATGTTTGAAGCTTAGATAACTACCAGTCTTTATAAAAGCTACCAGACTACATAGTGTCTGAAATACTATTTATAGAATATAGACATTACTGAAATAGCAAGTGCCTATAACATTGTCACCCTGGAATCGTCATGCTTCCCTGGTATGGACAGATTGGGTTTTCTTTTTCTTTTTTAAATTCTCCTCTTTTTAATTTTTTTTTCCCAAACACATCTAGCTTTTATTTTTGAATAATTTATTTTTTTAGAATTATTTTCCATGTTTCATCATAAATAGGCACAGAAGAATTTTTTTTTTTTTAGAAAGCCAAACATCTGATAAATTTACAAGCCTTCGCCTTCATTAATGCCACGCCACCCACGCCACGTTTGGGGTTTGGGTATGTTACAGCTTTCTTTTGCTGCAGAAAACTTTAGTCTTTAGGAGGGTGAGGCTCGTGGGCTGCCTCAACGCTCGGTCTGTCACCGCTTGCCTTTCGCACCAAAGTCCTGAATAATAAACTCATTTAGAAGCCGATAATAAAAAGTTTATACCATGGTATTTGTGTGGTCCGTGAGCTGCGTCCACGGTGCCCCAGAGCCAAAATGCCCATCGCGTTCTGCCTGCAGGAGTGGCAGCTCTGGCTGGGTGGGAGCTGGCACCCAGGGGTGCTGCTCTGGGCCCAGCCCCGCTCCCCTTCAGGCAGCTGGAGCTTCTCCTCGGGTCAGCGGAAGCGTGCGGGAAGAGTCTTAGAAAGGTAAAGTGTCCAGAAAGAGTTTGTCAATTATTGCTGGCGGTGGCACCAAATCCTCCAGTTTCAGGTAGAAAATGCGCTGCAGCCCCTGCGTGCAAAGCGTGCGGAGTTCGGGGAGCTTCCCCAAGAGTTTGGACAAATAGTTGGGGCGATTCAGCCCCCCGTTGTTGAAAGTCACGTGGTCCTTGAGACAATTTACAATCTTGTTCTGAAGCTCTTCCACCCTCTTGGGTTCCTTGAGCCCGTGCCTCTCTGCAAAGAGAAGGGCGCGGGACGTTACGGGCCTGGCGCCGAGGAGGGCGGGCGGGGAGCACGAGGGGGGACACTGACCTGTCACCATGGCCAGGGCAGCGATGCAGGAGAAGGCGGAGATGTCGATGTTCATGTTCTGCAGGTTGGAGGAAAACTCCACGATGGAATCGATCCACTCGCCGAAGCCACGGATGCACTGCAACCGGTGCAGGACCACGCCGTTGCAGAAGATCAGCTTCCCCTCCACGGGGTTGGACCTGGAAGGAAGGGGACAACCCCAGAATGAACTGATGGATGGATGAGACAGGGAGGAAAATTAGACAGAAAGAGCAAACAGAGGAAAGGAAAAGACAAAAGATAAGAGAAGGACAAAATATAAGAGTAAAGAAAGAGAGAATGAGCCAAAGGAAGAAAGACAGGGACAGAAAGATAAAATAGAGAAGAGATTGCAATGAAAGAGAAAAAAGACCAAGAGAGAACAGGAAAGAAATAAAAAAAATAAGAAAGGAGATGATGGGGGAGAAAATCTAAACAACTAATTACTCGAGGAGCAATAAATGAAGGATTTAAGAGGCACCTAATTACCGAGGAGTTAATAAAATGCAGAGCAGTGGACCTTGAAAGGCTCTGGTTCCCCGCCCGGCCCCGCTCACCTGTACGCCAGCCGCAGCACGAACAGCTCCAGGAAGGCGGACTCGAAGAGCAGGTCCTGGTCCGTTTTGGGGAGGTCGGTGAAGCCGGGGATCTTCTCCGCCCACCCTCGGATGATCTCCATGGAGCCCGTGAGGAGATCGTAGAACTGCTGGATGTGCTGGGTGTCGTCGCCGCTCAGCTGGTAGTCGGGGTTAGCCTGGAACTGGAAATTCATTTTAAAAAGCACTTAATGAGGTTCTCTAAAGTCTATAACCCGTGAAATTGCTCACCCCGTCCCTGGCCGGGGAGCGGGCTGGGATAACAATTAAAGCTCTCTCTGACCGGCGAGGAAATTAGATGTTCCGGGGCAATTAATTCGATTAGGAACGGCGCTCCGAGGCCGCCGCTCTCCGTGCGCGGGGGGCGCGATCCCGGCGGGGCCGGGCCGGGCAGGGCCGGGCCGAGCCGAGCCGAGCGGGCTGGGATAACAATTAAAGCTCTCTCTGACCGGCGAGGAAATTAGATGTTCCGGGGCAATTAATTCGATTAGGAACGGCGCTCCGAGGCCGCCGCTCTCCGTGCGCGGGGGGCGCGATCCCGGCGGGGCCGGGCCGGGCCCCGGGCGGCCTCGCCCGTCCCCCCTCCCCGGCGGCGGCGGCGGGGCCCCTCCGCGAGCTCGGTGCCGCTTACCCGGGAATAGTCCAGGCTGGTCATAGCCGGGTTGGAGTCGACATGGGCTCTCACCAGCGCACTGATCAGACTCACCGGGGGAGAGGGGGGAGAAGGCTCCTGGGGGCTCTTCGGTTTGGACGGCAAGCGGCCCCGCCGGCCTTTTAGGCTGTCTGTGCGCACCACTGCAAGAGACGGGGGTCAGCCCGGCACGGGGACACACGGACAGGGGACACACGGACACACGGGGACACACGGACACTCACCCTCCTTGACCATGCCGACGGCCAGGCACTTCTGGAAGCGGCAGTACTGGCAGCGGTTGCGGCGGCGCTTGTCCACCGGGCAGTTCTTGTTGGCCAGGCACACGTACTTGGCGTTCTTCTGCACCGTGCGCTGCGGGCCGGCCGGGCGGCAGCGGCTCAGCGCCCGCCCCGCCAGCTCCCTCCGCCGCCTCCCCCCGCTTTGCTTTGCCTTCCCCCCCGCTTTATTTTCCTTTCCGTTTTTCCGCTTTGTTTCCTTCCCTTTCCCCTTGGTTTTCTGTTCCCGCTTTCATTTTATTCCCCTTTATTTTCTTTTCCTTTTTTTTATCTCTACTTCTCTTTTTTTCTTTATATCCCTTCCCCTTTTCCCCTTTTATTATCTTCTCCCTTTTAAATTTTTCCTATTATTTCCTTTTCTTCTTCTGCCTTTTAACATTTATTTTCCTTTTCCTTTATTTCCTTTCCCTCTATATTTTTATTTCCTTTTCCCTCTTTATTTTTATTTCCTTTCCCTCTTTATTTAGTTTCCCTTTTATTTCCTTTTCCTTCCCCCCCCCCCTTCCTTTTTTTTTTTCTTTTTTTTTTTTTTTTCCCCAGGGCATTTAACAGGAGAAAATTGACAGCGTTAACATCCAAGCTAACCCCGCAGCTCCTGGCCGTGTTTTATATGCCAAGAGGAGGGAAAGAGACGCTCGGTAAATACAAATCCGTGGGCATTCATATTATTTACATCCCTTGGAGACCTCCTCTATTTAAAATGATAAGATTATTCAATCAGGATGGCGAAATAAAGAGATCACTTAATTTTTCCGCGGGGAATTCCGTTCCACACGGTTAGCCCAGGCGCGGCTCTCTGTCCTAACCCATTTCCATCCGCGGGCTGCCCGGCCGCCCCCCGCCCGGCGCGGCGCGGCCCCGCTCACCTTGAAGAAGCCCTTGCAGCCCTCGCAGGTGCGCACGCCGTAGTGCTGGCAGGCCGCGTTGTCGCCGCACACGGCGCACAGCCCCTCGTTGGACGGCGAGCCCCGGGACGGCGGCGAGGGCACCTGGCTGTCCAGCAGCTGCGGCGGGTGGCCCAGCGGCAGCCCGGGGAAGGCCATGGGGGGCTGCTTGCGCAGCGAGCCCGGCACGGCGAAGGGCTGCCCGTCCCCGCCGTGGTGCGGCCCCGCGGGCTCGGCGCCCATGGGGACGTGCAGCGGGCCCTCGAAGCGCATCTGGCAGCTGGACACGGGCGTGCCCGGCGGCGACTGCTTGAAGGAGAACAGGGACAGGCGGGACACGGGCGTTTTGCGCTGCTCCAGCATGTGCGTGGTGGCCACGTAGTTGGGGTGGAAGTTGTGCAGGGAGCCGGGCTCGTCCCACACGGGGCCGTGCTGCACCTGGAAGCCGGGCGTGGAGGGCGTCGGGGGCGACGAGGGCTTGTAGTAGACGGAGCCCGAGTGGGACATCATCTCCTCGGACTGCGGGGGCAGGTGGCCGTGCTGCTGGTAGCCGTGCATCTGAATGTCTTCCACCTTAATGGAGGACTGCTGTCCGGACAGGGGCATTTGGTACAAGCAGGGGGGCTTCACGTCGTAGCTCGTGTTGTAGTTGTCCATAAAGGTGCTGAAGCTGGGCAGAGAAGTGGTGGCGGTGATCTCGGTGTTGGTGAGGTCCATGCTAAACTTGACAAACTCCGGAGTCAGGAAGTCGGAGCTGTACTCTCCCGAGGAGTGGTAGCTGTAGCTCTGCGAGGCCGGGCTGGCTCCTTGCGGCGAGGACCCATACTGAGCCTGAACACAGGGCATGGCTGCAAACGAAACAGCGGCAGGTAGACTCGGCCCGCGCCCGCCGCCGAGCGCCGGGAGCCCCCCGCCCGCCGGGGCCGCGGCACGGAGCACCAACCTGCAGCCGGGGGAGCGGCGCGCTCGGGGCAGCCGAGGGCGGACAGCGTCGGAGCGCGGCGGGCAGCGAGCAGTCCGCGGGTTCAGAGCGCGGCGGCGGCTCCAGCCTGCCCGGAGCGACGGCTGCGGGAGACACGGGGCGGCCGTGAGCGCACGGACACACGGACCGACACACGGACCCGCCGGTGAGCGCACGGACACACGGACCGACACACGGACCCGCCGATCGGGCAGCAGGGGCGTGGGACTGACACACAAACCCGCTGGTGCAGGGACAGACAGACGGACCCGGGGCGGCAACAGGACCCGCCGGTCACGCAGCCCCGGCGGGGACCTGACACACGGACGCGCCGGTGGAGGGACAGACACACGGAGCCCGCGGGCTGCGGGAGCCGCGGCGGGGCAGGGCTCCCCCAGGCTCTGGGCTGGCTGGGGCTGCTCGCTCGGTGCGCGGGCGGCAGGCTCCCGCGGGCGGGCTGGCACCGGCTCCCGGCTCCGCTCTCCTCGCCGCCGGGAAGGCGCGGCGCGTCCCTCGGGAGAGCGGGCGGGCTGGGGCGCGGCGCGGGTGACAGCTGCGCGGGTGACACGCGCGGGTGACACGCGCGGGGCGCGGGTGCGGGACCCGAGCGGGACAGGGAACGGGACAGGGAACGGGAACGGGACAGGGACACAACAGGGAACGGGAACGGGGGAACGGGAATGGGAATGGGAACGGGAATGGGAATGGGACAGGGACAGGGAATGGGAACGGGACAGGGAACGGGGAATGGGAATGGGAATGGGAACGGGACAGGGAACGGGAATGGGACAGGGCCGGGAATGGGACAGAGCCAGGCCGAGGCCACAAAAAGAGCACAATACACCCCTGCTTCCACTGCCCACCTAAAACTTAGTCTATTTTATTAGTATTTTATTTTATTATTAATTTTATTTTAATTTTAATTATTATCTTTCTTTTATATGTTGTACTGATTTTATTTTCTTTTTCTTTTGGATTTATTTATTGTAGTATTTTTCACTTTAATTGTTTCTGTTTATTCTTTTTATTTCTCATATTATTATTATTTTTTCTTTCATTTTTAAAATTTCAATTTATTTCATTGCTTAATTTAATTAATTATTAATTTATTATTATTTATTTTTTATTTTATTTAGCTTTTTTTGTTTTATTTATTTTATTAGACTTTTTTAAAATTCTCATTCATTTAAACGGCCGATGTTTATTTATTGAAATGCACACAGGTTTTTTTAATTATTATTTTATTTGATTTCGCCTGTCCCAGAGCCCCCCATTTCCCACCTCCCGCAGTCCCAGCACAGGAGGGTGTGTCTGGGCAGGGCCGGGGCAGGGCAGGGGCAGGGGCTGTGTTTCTGGAGCCGCTCCGCATCCCGGCTGTGGGGATTTGTCCCAGCTGCAGCCGCCCCCAGCACCGGCCCAGGAGGGTGGCTCCTGGCCCTGCACCCCGTGTTCCACCCTGGAGAAGGAACAGGATGGCATCGGGGTGAAGGGAGCCCAGTCCCCCTCAGCCCGGGGCCAGAACCAGCTCCTGGCCCGGGATAAATCCCCCAGTCCAGCCAAGGGTAAATCCCCTGGCCCATCCCGGGATAAATCTCATAGCCCAGCCTGGGATAAATCCCCATACCCTGGGATAAATCCCCTGGCCCAGCCGGGATAAATCCCCATAGCCCAGCCAGAATAAAACCCCCAGCCCAGCCCGGGATAAATCCCCCAGCCCAGTGCAGGGTAAATTCCCCAGCCCAGCCGGGATAAATCCCCATAGCCCAGCCAAGGGTAGATCCCCCTAGCCCAGTGCAGGGTAAAACCCCCAACCCAGCCCAGGATACCAAGATTTCCTGGGAAACCAAGGAAATGGCTCCTTCCCAACCCGCTCCTCCCGCTGGAGTCACCCCACAAACACCAGAGAAACCCAAAGCTGCTCCCACCCCAGAACCCCACACTGACCCTACAGAGCTGCTGGGGGCTGGGCCAGGGGTGTGGGAGGGGAGCGAGCCCCAGGGCTGTGACACCCCAGGGCTGTGACACCCCAGGGCTGTGACACCCCAGGCTGGCCAGAGTGGCATTTCTGGGGGCACTAAAGGGACACCCCAGGGCTGTGCCACCCCAGGCTGCCCAGAGTGGCATTTCTGGGTTCTCCCCACGCAGTTCCCAGCAGGAGCTGGCCAGCTCCCCTCAGCTGCAGCCCCAGGAGCCGTCCCTGCCCCACCCCAGCAGCTCGTCCAGCCCCAGCTCCACTCCAGCCCAACTTCCAGCCACGGCCCTTACGGGGCTGAGTGATACACCTAATTACCATATCCTTAGAATAGATGTAATATAAATTTCATTACTCACTTAAAAGTTCTAAAGTTAACAGCATAAACTTGAAGTTGAGTAATTAAGTAATCCTTATATAGACACTTATTAAAGTATTTATACATATTATCTTAAATCTACATCTATCATTTTGCCAATTAAAATTAGGACTTTAATTGCAATTAAGTAATTTAATTGCCAATTGAACAGCAAAATTGCTAAGTGACTAATTTTAATGCCTATTTTAATTACCAATCATGACTGGGGAGGGAGCTAATCAAGCAGTATCAGAGTAATGATGTGAAAAAAAGCGGAGAACAAACATTCCAGACTCCATGCTTTTTAAGAAGAACTCCAAATTGAATAAGTGCGAACACAATTGCAGGCGTGTGGGGAAAGGCTGGCTTTGGGAGCACAAAGAACACGTTCAGTTACAGACAGCGCCGCTCTGCTCTCCCCCAGGTGCCGTTGTTGGGGGCTCTGTGTCTGCTCCCTGCCAGCTGGGGATGGCCCTCGCTCCTGGAGGGGCTCCTGGGGGACAGCAGCACCTGCAGCCACAGCTCTGGGGAGCCCCAGACTCCAGGAGAGGGGCACGGGACCGGCCAGAGCGGGGCACCAGCCCTTCTGGGCTGCCCAGGAGGGAGCAGCATCCCTGCCCAGGCTGGGGCAGCATCCCTGCCCAGGAGGGAGCAGCATCCCTGCCCAGGCTGGAGCAGCATCCCTGCCCAGGCTGGAGCAGCATCCCTGCCCAGGCTGGGGCAGTATCCCTGCCCAGGATGGAGCACCATCCCTGCCCAGGCTGGAGCAGCATCCCTGCCCAGGCGGGAGCAGCATCCCTGCCCAGGCAGGAGCAGCACCCCTGCCCAGGCTCCCTGAAGTGCAAGCCCCTCTCCCTGGCAGGCCCGGGTGCCATGGTGAGGTTTCCAGCGTGTTCCCCCAGCCCAGCTGGTGGCACGGGCCGTGTTCTGCAGCCCACCGTGAGTGGAAGCGTGCTGGTGCTGCCATTTCCCATAAAAACCCCAAAGCCAGGCCAGCACAGCAAACACCCCAGGAAGGGAAGCCAGCCCTTGGCTGGGATGGGGAAGCCCAGGAGCCACGAGCGGTGCTGGGGCTGCTCCTCTCCAGCAGGAGGGGTGACACGGTCAGCACCCCACGGGGGCTCTGCGGCACTGGGAGCACTGGGGGCACTGGGGGCACTGGGGCACTGCCCTGCAGCACTGGGAGTACTGGGAGCACTGGGGAGCACTGGGGGCACTGGGGGCACTGGAGGGCCCTGGCAGCACTGGGAGACCCTGGCAGCACTTGGAGGGCACTGGGAGCACTGGGGGACACTGGGAGCTCTGGGGGGACCCTGGCAGCACTGGGAGCACTGGGGGAGTCCTGGCAGCACTGGAGGGGCACTGGGAGCTCTGGCAGCACTGGGAGCACTGGGGGGCCCTGGCAGCGTGGTGGGCAGTGCCGAGGGCAGCAGCCAGCACGGCCAGGCAGGGTCAGTGCTGTGCCCTGGCCAGCAGCTCCCTCAAACACCCTCCTGGCAGGGCTCGGTGGGCACGGCAGGGCTGAGCTCGTGGGGCATCTTCAAGAGGCTCCTACAGCACCTGTGCAGCTCCTGCAGCACCCGTGCAGCTCCTGCAGCACCCGTGCAGCTCCTGCATCCAGCCCTTCCCTACAGGGACACACTCCCACTGCTCACAGCCCCTGTCCAACCTGCTCGTTTCAGCACACAGTTTTGGGAGGGAAGGGATTTGTTGCCTCTTCAACAGACTGAAGTTTCAGACCAGCAGGGAGGTGCTGATACAGAGGACACGTTGTGTGTCAGGGGCTGGGTCCCCTGCCTGGGCCCGGGGGTGCAGGGGGCAGTGCCAGCCCCCCACAGCCACCAGCTGTCCCCACAGGGACACACGCTGCACAGGGACAGTGGCACTGGTGCCATGGCCGAGACCCGAGAGAGCAGTGTCACTCCAGAGGGAAGGAGGGCTGGAGCCTTCTGTCCAATGTCACACAAGGTGTGAAGTCCCCCGAGGAGAAGGAGGCACCAGCCTGGAGCTGGTGTGCACCCCTGGGCAGAGCTGGGGGGCTGAGCACTGGTGTCCCAGGGCTGCAGCCCCAGCCCCGGCTGAGCACGGGTGTCCCGGGGCTGCAGCAGCAGCTCCAGCCTGGGCACTCGGTCCCAGAGCACACAGCGTGTTCCCCCAGACCACCAGGGCTGCCAGGGCACACTGGCACACGCGAGCAGCTCTGGCACAGCGAGGCTGTGTGTCCGTGGCAGGCTGGAGGCCCAGTGAAGCCAGATGTCCTGCTGTGAAGTCAGAGCGTGGGGGTCTCAGTGCCAGGCTTGGATGTGAGCAGGCCATCTCACAAGCACGCCCTTACTCCCCTCAGATTTCCCAGAAACTTCAAATGGAGCGTTATTGTCCCTTCCTTCCCGCTCCGGGTCCGCTCCTGAAGCTCAGCCGTGCAGGTAGTGCCAGCTACACGAGGCGTTTATTGCAGCACGAGGCGTTTATTGCAGCACGAGGTATTTATTGCAGCAATGCCCACTTCCACCGAGCCCCTGTCAGCCCGCGGTGGTCCCACGGAGCCGCGCTGTCCCGTGTCCCTGCCGGGCCGGGGCCGCGCACGCAGAGATGCTCTCGGTGTTTTTGTGCGGCTCCGCTGCCGCGTCCCTCGTCCCGCTGCCGCCGCTGCCGCTGCCGGGCCGGCTGTGATTGATCTCGGCGAGGTGAAAGGCTAAACGGCCCATATGGCGCTCGCCGCAGCCCATCTGCTCCTGCCGCCAGCAACATCTCAACATCTGCCCGCCCGCAACCAGCTGTGCGGGCACCGCGGGCGGAGCCGCGCCGCCCCGCGCCCGCCTGCCTGCGGGGCCGAGTCCCGGGACCCTCTGTCCTATCCCGTCCCCGTCCCCACCCCCATCGTCTCCATGCCCGTCCCCGTCCCCATTCCCATTCCCATTTCCACTCCCATCCCCGTCCCCATCCCCATCCCCATCCCCATCCCCATCCCCATCCCCATCACATCCCCATCACATTCCCATTCCTATTCCCATTCCCATTTCCGTCCCCGTCCCCGTCCCGTCCCCGTCCCGTCCCCTCCCGCCCGCTGTACCTGCCTCCGCCGCGGGCGCGGAGCGGGGCGGAGCGGCGGCTGTCCCTCTGTCCCCCCCGGGCTGTCCCTCTGTCCCCCCCGGGCTCGCCCCCACTGCCACTCAGCATTCCCGCATAGCCGAGGACTGGTTGGTTTGGTGGTTTATCGTTTTGGGGGTTTTTTTTCTTTTTTTTTTTTTTTTTTTTTTGGGTGGTTGATTTGGGCTCAGTTTGGTTTTCCACCACGCAGCCCCTGATGTTCCACCACCACGCTGGTCCAGGGAGCATTCCCGCTGGAAGTGTTGGACTGGCTCCAGCCCTGGCTCTGGGGGCTCAGCCCGGAGCAAAGGAGGCTCAGGGGCCCTTGTGGCTCTGCACAGCTCCTGCCAGGAGGGCACAGCCGGGGGTCGGGCTGTGCTCCAGGGAACAGGGACAGGAGCAGAGGGAACGGCCTCGGGCTGGCCAGGGCAAGTTCCTTTCCGATATTGTGGAAAATTTCTTCCCTAAAAGTGCTGTCCAGCCCTGGCACAGCTGCCTGGGGCAGTGGTGGAGTCCCCATCCTTGACTGGATTTAAAATCCCCATCCTTGAATGGATTTAAAACCTGTGTGGATGTGGCACCTGGGGACGGGGTCAGCAGTGACCTCAGCGGTGCCTGGGGAACGGCTGCACTCCATGGTCTCAGAGAGCTTTTCCAACCCAAACAATTCTGTGATTTAGGATCAAACGGGCCCGGCCCTGCCCCGGGTGCAGCTGCTCCCCCGTGGCGAGGAGCTCATGGCTGGGTTTGATGTCAGACACGCGTCCTCTGTGCAACCGATCCCAGCACACAGACTATTTGGAGTGCCTGCTGAGGATTTCTTACATAAAGCATCTCCAGACTCGCCCCCCACGCACACACGCTCTAACACAGGCGTCGGCCGGGCTTTTCACTCGGCAGCGCCTTCCTGCGAGGCTGGGAACGCCAAAAGTAGTAACTACGCTGCAGAGTGTGCTCCAGCTCCTCACGCTGTGCAGCTCTGAGCTCCTGCTCGCTGGCAGCATGCCGGCCAGGCTGCAGAAGGGACAAACAGCCCCAGGACTGTCCCAGGAACGGGCAGAGCCCCGGCGGCAGGCGGGCTGGGAAGGACGGACAGCCCAGCCCCGCAGGCACAGCCGGCAGAGCTGCCCAGTGCCACTCCTCCGGCAGGCGACAGGGACACAGCCGCGCTGTCCCCTCCGGAATGCACGTGGAGGGCCACGGAGCTGCCCGGGCATGTCCTGGGGACACCGAGCCCCGCAGGAGCACCGGGAGGGGTGTGCAGGGCCAGCTCTGGCCACCGTGCTGGGGACCTGTCCAGGGCCAGCTCTGGCCACCGTGCTGGGGACCTGTCCAGGGCCAGCTCTGGCCACCGTGCTGGGGACCTGTCCAGGGTCTGCACTGGCCATCCCTGCTGCCTTGGGAACGGACTCAGGGACTGTCTCAGCCCCAGGCTGTTCTGCCAGCTCTGGGAACTCCCAAAACACAGCGCTTGAGTGATGCATTTGTGCCACAAGCAGTCAAAAATAGCATAATTGCCCATTGTTTTCCCTGTATTTTGGGAATCACTGACACAAGACACAGAAATCTGGAATAATTAATTGCTTTCGTTAAGTGAAATGTGTTTTGTTGTTTTGAGTGAAATCCTTCCTCGGTTTGGGAAGGATTTGCTCAACATCTCTGGGATCAGAGGCACATTCCCTGGAAGACACTGCCAGGCAGGACAACAAGCACCCAGAGAGGCTGGGAAGAGGGGCAGGGTAGCAGGGACGGTCACAGAGGGAGGTGCTGCTAGCCCCAGCCCCAGAGGGACAGGGCTGCCCAGAGCTCCTTGCACACACCGAGGGTCAGTGACAGCTCCAAAAGTGCCCCTGGATGTGCTGGGAGCACAAGCCAGGGGAGACGCTGGACACAGAGCCCAGTGCTCATCCTCCAAGGTGTTTCTCTTACATTTCTCATCACAGGGGCCTGTGTGAGGTCTCTGGGGCTCGTATCAGGAGCCCATCCCCGGTGCCAAAGCCACCCGTGCAGAGAGGGGTTCCTGGGGACACCAGGGCAGCGCTTGCCCATCCCACTCTGCAGCAAGCACAGGAGCTGAGGAGTGTCTGCTGCCACCCCAGGCTGTGCTGCAAGCCCGGCCCCAAACGCGCTGAAGCCCTCGCACACCATTTTCTGTGGGATTTTGGCTCGAAGGCCTGCAGAGCCCGGCCCGGGGGCACAGGGCTGGGAACAGGCACACAGAGCCTGCAGGGACCGCAGCATCCCCAGAGAGCCCGGCCCGGGGGCACAGGGCTGGGAACAGGCACACAGAGCCTGCGGGGACCGCAGCACCCCCAGAGAGCCCGGCCCGCCCTGCCGCGGGGCTGGAGGGGCCCGTCCTTGCCCTTCGCCCACAGTTTAACAAAGCCATCCTCCACCCAGGCCTCCCCGAGCAGAGCTATTTTGAGTATTTTCCACAGCATCTCTGAACACTGCTGTGCTCATGACTGGTGAGTGGGAGATGCATGCACGCAGATCTCCCAGTGTGCCAGCCCAGCCTCCTCCTCCTCCTCCCTGCAGCGGAGCTGGGCTGGGATCGCGGCTCAAGCGGAGCCCCCGGCTGTCCCGGGCTGTCCCGGGCTGTCCCGGGCTGTCCTGGCACCCTGGGTCACACGTGCCTGTCGGAGGCCGTGTCCCCCTCACAGGACATGTGCCAGGCAAGGGGCTGCTCCAGGGATGGAGGGTTTGCGTCTCTCTGGTCCCTCAGCAGCCCCGGGGACAGCCTGCTTTGCGAACCACGAGATTAGCTTCTGGAGGGCACGCAGCACGAGTTCAGGCTCTGAACTGAGGCCCGGCAGTGTCCCAGCCAGGTGGGACACTGGGAGCAGCCTGGGGCGGTGGCAGGTGTCCCTGCCACGGCAGGGTGGGACACAACGAGCTGCGCGGTCTCTCCCATCCCAAACCATCCTGCGGCTCTGTGATCCCGAGCCGGGTTATAAAGCACAATCTCGTCCGGGTGGGAGGCTGCTGGAGCTTCCCTCACTGCTGAAGGTCCTGGTGACAACAGAGTCACCGGGACAGAGTGCGACAGCCCCGAGCTGAAGCCCTGAGAGCACCAGACACCTCCCATGGAGCAGGGGGCTGCTGCAGGGCCAGTGATCCCTGCAGGGATTCCTGCAGGGACAGCGATCCGGATGTGCCTGGAGCTGTTCCCCAGGGAATTCTGCCCCTCCGCCCCCGTGCTCAGGTGAGACCCCACCTGCAGAGCTGCCCCAGCCCCGGGCTCCCACACCAGAGGGACCTGGAGCTGCTGGGGAGATCCAGAGGAGCCACAGAGCTGCTGCAGGGCTGGAGCCCTCTGGAGCCAGGCTGGGAGAGCTGGGAATGCTCCCCTGGAGAAGGGAAGGCTCCAGGCAGAGCTCAGAGCCCCTGGCAGGGCCTGAAGGGGCTCCAGGAGAGCTGCAGAGGGACTGGGGACAAGGATGGAGGGACAGGAGCCAGGGAATGGCTCCCACTGCCAGAGGGCAGGGATGGGTGGGACATTGGGAACTGGGAATTCCTGGCTGGGCTGGGATTGCCAGAGCAGCTGGGGCTGCCCCTGGATCCCTGGAATGCCCAAGGCCAGGCTGGATGGGGCTGGGAGCAGCCTGGGACAGGGAAAGGTGTCCCTGCCCATGGAATGGGTGGATTGGGATGGGATGGGATGGGATGGGATGGGATGGGATGGGATGGGATAATGGGATGGGATGGGATGGGATAATGGGATAATGGGATAATGGGATAATGGGATAATGGGATGGGATAATGGGATGGGATGGGCTCTAAGGTCCCCTCCAGCCCAGCCCACTTTGGGATTCCCTGATCCTACAAGCACGAGGGTCTCCACGCTCCAGCTCCCCTTTCCTTCTCTCAGCACTTCTTTGCTCCCAGCCAAGCTGGCTGGAATTCACACAAGTGTAGGATGGGCACACACCCAGTGGTACAAAATGTACACTCACCCTTTCCCGACAATGGAATGATCATGGAGAAACAGGCAATTAATCATGCACAGTAAATAATTTAGTCTTTTTTGCAACACCTGAAGCACAGTGAGTAAAAAACCACTGATTTGAGAAAAGTGGTATTAAATAAAACTATGCAAAATGAAGCTCAGCCTGCACACTGAATGGAGGAAAAACTGGGTTTTATTCAATTTTAATTAAATGGGATCTGGTTCTTCAATATGGAAAAACTAGATTAAAACTGAGGCAAAAATTGAATCCCATTAATATTACCAGTAAATAAAAATACATTATTTTTTGGTTGAGGGAACTTTAATAACAAGAGGCATCATAAAGAGAGAAATCAAAAGTGGATTGTACATTCACCAGATTGTTCAATACAAAAGCCAACAAAATTAGCCCATATTGATGTGACAAGCAAGAAGAAATATATTAGTTTCCAGCTCACAACATTCCACTACAAGATATCATTGGAAAACCGAGTCAATTTTGATATCAGTCAGATCCTGATTAAATGAGGCCACACTTGAGCAGGGAACCCCACAGGCCTGGCCCCTACAGGCACACAGCAGAGAGAGGGAAATGGATTTACTGCAGCCCCTCCACTGGGTGCTGCCAGGCTGGGGTGGCCACACAGCCACTGCCACGTCCGGGGGCAGGAAAGCCCAGGAAAGGCTTTTTTAAATATCTGCAGTGATACTGAGGTCTTCCTGCTCGAAGTGATGCTGTGGGTCAGCCTGGATAATGAGGGCTCCCTGCTGCTTGTCATGGAAGGAGGCGTGGTCCAGGGATATAAATATGTATTTCCAAAGCTGCTCCAGGAAAAGAAAAAATAAATGGGTCCAGGACAGAGTTCCTAATATCCATACCTGGAAAATGTGATACTAAGCAAACAAACTGAAAAACAAATATTTCTTACCTAAAGTGTTTCTGCTCGCTGGGGACAGAGTGAGAGCTGCAAATGGAGAATGAGGCTCAGGGAATACGGCAACATTGAAGGAAATGTGACAATAACATTAACAAGAATAGTAACAATATTAGCAATAACAGCAATAACAATAATAATAATAATAATAATAATAATAATAATAATAATAATGTACTTTTTAAGGGTTAGGGTAAAATATTTTGATCAGGCATTCTCTAAGCAAGTGTCAAGTGTCCCGTGGAGTGATCTGCCTAACGAGGCTCCGCGTGGGTTCCCAAAGCAGCTCCTGCCCTGCTCTCCCAGGCAGGGCAGTGAATTAAAGGCCTGTGAGGAGGCAGGAGCACCCCGCTGCCTGGACAGCTTCCTTGCCAGTGTAACCTGTAATTGTGCTAGAGCCTGGCCTCCTCCTTTTGCCTCAAATCCTGAAATGTTAATTTTCATCTCTGATTAAGCTGCAGACCAGTCGAGGCTCCTTTTATTAAGTCAGGCAGACTCCTACCTGCTTCCCGAGGGCTAAATTCGGCTGGCAAAGCCATTGTAATATTGTGTAATTAATTTGCCAGTCAAATAATTTCTGCAGGGCTCTAATTTACTTATCTGTCTGCAACACTAATGAATCTCCCAGCTCAGTACTTTAATCATGTTTTCTGCCTTTTTATCTCCTTTTTTAACTCCAACTTTCCTAATTGTTTACTATGGGCTCATCTGTCACCTGTATTTTGGGGCTGTGTTTGTTCTCACAACAAAAGGCAGCCGAGCATGTGGACTCTTTAGCTCTCCTTTATGGCTGGGAGCTGCTGAAAGCCTTCCTTGCTTTATTCTTCAATTCCAACAAGCAAAAGAGCCGAGTCAATAAAAATCCAAGATGCAAAAATCCAGGAGAAAAAGCCATTTGTATTTGGAGGAGTTAAGGTGGTAAATTCATTCCAGCTGGAGTAACCCGTGTGCAGAACTTCCCAAAGGTCATTCCCAACACTCTGTTCCCTGATTAGTGCCAGTGGGAAATAGGTTTCAAAAAATGGGGCAATGACACCTGAGGACACCGTTGGAGGGCTGATGTTTGGACTCGATTATTTGAAAGCTCTTTTCCAACCTTAACGATGTTTTGAGTCATTGAAATGTAACATTGGCAGGTTTTTCACTTGTTTAACTTTGCAAATCACAAGTCTGTATTCATTTTTTTGTTTTCTAATACATTTATTACATAAAATACTGCAGTAAGTGGCACATTCCTGTAGTGTGAAGTACTTAGGTGTTGTTCCAATACACCAACTCTGATGTTTGTCACTTCACAGTTTTCCTGGGAATTCTTGTCTAATGGGAATGTTTTGTGAAGGAGAACAGGAATGCTCAATAAAAGATAAATAATCATACAGAATCCCAGGATCCCAGGTTGGAAAAGCCCTCCCAGCCCATGGAGTCCCAGCTGTGCCCATCCCCACCCTGTCCCCAGCCCAGAGCCCCGAGTGCCACCTCCAGGAGTTCCTGGGACACCTCCAGGGATGGGCACTGCAACCCTCCCTGGGCAGTTCCAGTCCCTGAGCCCCTTTCCATGGGGAAATTCCTGCTGTGCCCACCTGAGCTGCCCTGGGCCAGCCTGAGGCCGTTCCCTCTGCTCCTGTCCCTGTTCCTGGGAGCAGAGCCCGACCCCCGGCTGTGCCCTCCTGGTAGGAGCTGTGCAGAGCCACAAGGGCCCCCCATATCCCCCTTTTCTCCAGGCAAAGAGGCTGGAATTCAGGTTGGAATTCTGCACCCCCTCATTTGGATACCTCAAACAAAGGATGATATGGCCATGTGATGAAAGAAAAAGAATCTGGTGTATCTAAGTGTAAATGGCAGGTGTTACACGGAGGTGTCAGACACAGCTGGGAGCAGAGACCTGCAGCTCTGGCGTTGCTCCAGGGCTGGATCCACCACATCAATCCTCTTCACCTGTTTGCTTTACACCGCTGGGCTTTGCTGCTGCATTCTACAGCGCTGGTTTCCAGAGGGAACTTTGAGCGTAAACATTGAATCCTGGGAACAAGTGCGTGTGCTGGAAGGAAACACGGCCTGGCCATCTGTGTCCTCAGGGCCTGCTGTGATCCCTGTTCCCATGCAGCCTGCGACTCTGGAGCAGAGCTCTTGCAGGCTGCACCAGAGATGCTGTGGAAAACAGCGAGTGAGCTTATGCGTGTATCTGACGAGGACTGACGAAAAGCGCAGAAACTCGAGTAGATCAAAGAAAAGCCCATCCCCAGGGCTCCCTGGAAGGCGTGAGGCTCCCGAGGCACCAGCAATGAGTTAATCCCACCAAGGAATGCCGAGGAGCTGCCAGATAACAGAGTGACATTGTTTTTCCCTGATGTCAGCACAGAAACCCAAACACAAAGAGGTGAATGTAGTCCTCGGAGGCAGCTGAATGTGGAGCTTGTGCCGGCACCCAGCCGCATTGAAACAAGATGACAAAGTGTTTCCTGGAAGCAGGGGCTGGCTGCGGCCAGGGGATGTGCCGTGGTGGGAAGGGACAGGGATTCAGGATTCAGGACAGGGCCATCCTGCTCCCTGCTGTTCGGGAACACGCAGCTCTCATGCACATCCAACCCTGGGCATTTCATTTTCCTTTACGGTCACTGTAAACCAGCTTATTTTCTCCCGTGGCATCCTCATGCTGTGTCTTGCCTGAACAACTCACCTTATTCCGTGTTGGTGGGTGATGAGGTCTGGAGGATATTTGGAGCAGGCTGGAAGAGAAGCCTTGTTTCACTTCAATCCAGGCAGCAGTTCATTGCTGCCACAGGGACAGGACGGAATGCTTGCCATGGGCTTTGGATGTGGAGTGCTCTTCTGAGCAGGCAGAATGTGCTGTGCCTCCACCCGCCCCCACAGGGGAAGTGTCACAACTGCGTGACTGTCCATCACAGCTGACAAATCCCCACAGCGCAGCAACGTCTGTACTACTCATTGTTTGGCTATTCTGAACTCTACAGCAAAGTCAACAAAAGGGGAAGAAACCAAAGAGAAAGATTTAAATGGCTTTGTGTTTTTATTGCAAGGTTGGTATTAGCACCCTTGGCTCAGCCTGGTGGGGAGCCATGGACACTCTGCACCCTAGGTTACACACAAAGCAGAGTCTGGGTGTTGACTGGAAAAAACAGATCCAGTAACTCCCAGAAAGCAGCTTCTTAAAATCTGGCTGGAAGAAAGTGAAACTGTAAGTGCTGTTTCCTGACAGGATGGAAAAACCTGAATGGCCAAGATTACATGTCAAAATGGGAATGGCTGAGTGCAGAAGGGCTCTGGGGGATCCGTATGGCTGCTTGTGGGAGAACAAATTAAATTCATTTATTTAATAAATTAAATAAATTAGTATCCAGCATTCTCCCCCGTGAGGGTGGGCAGGCCCTGGCCCAGTGCAGCTGTGGCTGCCCGGGATCCCTGGCAGTGCCCAGGGCAGGCTGGACACTGGGCTGGGAGCACCGGGGGCAGTGGCAGGTGTCCCTGCCCTGGCAGGGCTGGCATGGCATTTAGGGTTTAAAGCTGAGGCGTGGCTGTGCCTCACACCAGGCTCCAGCGCTGCCCTGGCCATGGCACCTGGGCCCTCACACCGCACAGCTCCGCTACAGCCGATGCTCGGCGCTGCTTTTGCTGGGTCTCTGCACGGGCAGAACGCGTTTGGGCTCCTCTCCGTCAGCACCAGGCTCCAAAGCCGCCGGGTGCTGTCCCGGCTGGGCCCCGGGGGATCAGCGCCGCGGCTGCCCCAGGCCCGGGGCTCTGCCTGCGGCTCCCCGCACACGGACGGGCCGCTGCCGCCCCCGGGCTCCGTGTCCCGGGGCTCCGTGGCCGTGTCCCGGTTCCCTGCCGGGGCTCCGTGGCCGTGTCCCGCTGCGGGCCGAGCGCGGTGCCGGCAGAGGGAGTTGTGTGGGCACGGGACGGGACAGGGCCGGCACAGGCCGCGGCCCGCCCTCCATTTGGGGGCGCCCGGCGCGAGGCCCTCCCAGCCGGGGATGTAGCTCAGTGGTAGAGCGCGCGCTTCGCATGTGTGAGGTCCCGGGTTCAATCCCCGGCATCTCCAGGCGCTTCTTTTTTTATTTTTAATTTCTTTTTTTTTTTTTCCCATCTCCCCGCGCGGCCGCGGGTTCCGCCGGGCCAGGCCAGCACCGCGCCGCCGGCACAGCATAGCCCGGCCCGGCCCGGCCCGGCTGACCCGGTTCCGCTTCCGCCCGGGAGCCCCGCCAGAAAAATCAAAGCGCGGCGGCCACAAAACGTTGGCTCCTCCACCGGCAAAAAAAAGAGAGGTTGCATTGGCCGGGAATCGAACCCGGGCCTCCCGCGTGGCAGGCGAGAATTCTACCACTGAACCACCAATGCTTGCTTGGCAGCACCCCCCCGCCCCTGGCTGAACCAGCGCGGCCACGGCCCCGATGGCCCCCATGGCACCGATGGCCCCGATGGCCCCGATGGCACCGATGGCACCGATGGCACCGCTATCATTGCACCCACCTGCTCCGAGGCGAGAATTCTACCACTGAACCACCAATGCTCGCTTAGCAGCAGCCCCCCGCCCCTGGCTGAACCAGCGCAGCCACGGCCCCGATGGCCCCGATGGCACCGATGGCACCGATGGCACCGATGGCCCCGCTGTCATTGCACCCACCTGTTCCATTCTGTTTCTCTGCCCCACGCACTCATGCAGCTCCTCTCAGACATCACTGCCAGGGACTCAAAGTTTTTAAAAAGTCAGCACTACCTGTTAAAGATTCTTCCTCTAAATGATTCCCCTGGCTGAACCAGCGCGGCCACGGCCCCGATGGCCCCCATGGCACCGATGGCCCCGATGGCCCCGATGGCACCGATGGCACCGATGGCACCGCTATCATTGCACCCACCTGCTCCGTTCTGTTTCTCTGCCCCACGCACTCATGCAGCTCCTCTCAGACACCACTGCCAGGGGAACAAAGTTTTTAAAAGTCATCACTACCTGTTAAAGTGGTGCTGTTAAAGATTCTTCCTCTAAATGATAAAAAAAAAACCCGGGGAAAGTGTATAATGCATCCACCACACACGCCACAGAGTCTGGCCTGACTGTTGGTTTTGGTCTTGTTCTTCTCTCACAGATCACTGATCATTACTTCAGTGATCATTTTAAAAAACTTTTTTTTTTTTTTCTCAGCATATTCTTTGAAAACTTCTTTTGTTTCTAAGCATTCTGTTTGTATCAGAGATAAACTAACAAGCAAGGAGTGATTTAATGAAAGAACTTCAGGAGATTACAGGTGAAGGTTTCCAAGATTCTTTACCCCCAGCACTATGGTTGGAGTCAATCTTAAAGGTCTTCTCGAGCCTAAACGGTTCTATGATCATTCTTTACATTTAAAAGCTTTCAAACCAAGTCACAGATGCCTATTTTTGTTCCTTTTCCATCCTGGAAGGACTTTGCCAGGGGAGGCCGATGGTTAAGGCCTCAGGGGCTCAGCTGACCCACAAAGGAGTCATCAGTGTGCTCACGATGGTCTCTGTGACTTGCCAGGTGATGACATCTCAGCACACTGTGCCTGTGTGGGGTGATGTCAACAGTGAGTCCTAGCTTGTGCTGTGACATGGCCATGCTGTGTCCCAAAATAAGCGGTGCACACTCCTGACGATCAGTTTGCCTTGGATGCGCTCCCACAAACAGCCACACGTGAGCCAGAGTCCAAGGAAAAGCTGCAACGAGTGCCTCACGTCCAGGGAACATCGAGATTTACGTACGGCAGTGCTGGAGAACAGGGCCCGGGCAGGAGGAACAGCTACAACCACCCACCTCGGCACGGGTCAGAACAAGCAGGGTTTTCTGGTTCAACCTTCTGGCACTGCAGGTCATGATCCAGTGGCCTGTGTTGGGGTGTGCGTGAACACCACAATAGAACAGCCCAGCACTGCTCCCTTTCCTTCTCAGCTTCCGCTGCCAGAAGGCAACACAATAAAAACTGTAAGTAATAATTGTTATCAGGCTGTGGCTTACGGTTGGATTAGTCAGCTAGCAGAACTGTTTTCACAGACAAGCCCAGGACCAAAACCGCACAAGCACTCAGGGAAAAGATATTCCTGTTGAGAAGCCCTAACTCCCTGTTTTGCTTTGTCTGGGAGTCAGCCACGCAGAGGCTTCCCCCTATTTTTGTTCTGCACCTCCTCTCCTTGCTGCTAGGCTCTGCCAGGCAGGGACATCTGGCAGCATCTGTGCACAGCCACCTGGGACCAGCAGCGTGTCCTCGAGAGGGGCATGGAGCCAAAGAACGGCGGGCTGGCTGAGGCTGGAGAAGCCCTGTGAGATCACCGGGTCCAAGGGCTCACTCAGCGCTGGCAGGGCCACCCCTGACCCCTGTCCCCAGGTGCCCCTCTGCTCTGTGGGGCAGGCAGAGCAGAACGTTCTGCTTGTGCCGCGGCCTGGAGAATTATTGCACAGAGGGTCCCCGCAGTGACAGACTTTGCACTACCTGTTCCCAGAGCAGAAATGGGACCTGTCCTTGCACTCATGGTGAACAGCTCAGGGAACAGTTTCACTTGTCCCTGGGACTGTTTTGCAAATGCTCAGAACATCTGGGAGTGTTGGCTGACGTCCTGCAGGGAATTCTGTCACCAGCAGGAGTTTGGTGACTCCCAGGTCTCCCTGGGGCCCCAGTGTCACCCCAGAACATGCTCTGGGAGCCCGTTCCCAAGCTCTGCGAGCCAGGCTCATGCTTGGCTTCCCTCAGAACTAAGTGTGAGTAGGAGGGTGCTGAACGGGGCAGAAATCAAGATACCTCTTAGAAATGGTGATCCAGGGCCTCAGAACTGGTGACAATCTCACAGGATCAGTTCAGCTGAGTAGGAACCAGAATCCTCCTCCAACAAAGCAAGCAGTTCTAGGGGGCTCCTTGCCTTAGGCATCACAATGGCTGGGAGAACGTTCCCTGCCAAGCTGCAGTGCACAGGATCTGTTCCCTGTGCCCCAATGGACACGGCACTGCTGCAGCAAGCCCAGAACAGGTTACAGAATTGGTGAGGGGACTGGAGCTCCCCTGTGAGCCTGAGAAAGGGGGCCTGTTCAGCCTGGAGGGGAGCAGGCTCTGGGGACACCTCACAGCCCCTTCCAGTGTCAGAGAGGGACCCTTCACCAGGAGCTGCAGGAGAGGGCAACAGGGAATGGCTGCACACTGACAGAGGGGAAATCTAGGTTGGATATGTGGAATAAATCCTTCCCTGTGAGAGTGGGCAGGCCCTGGCACAGTGCCCAGAGCAGCTGTGGCTGCCCCTGGATCCCTGGCAGTGCCCAAGGCCAGGCTGGACACTGGGGCTGGAGCACCCTGGGGCAGTGGCAGTGTCCCTGCTTCTGGCTGAGGCCTGACAGGGCAGAGCCCAGGAGCTTCAGGTGTTTCTGCTGACTCTGCTGTGCCCCTCTGAGGAGGGTGCTGCAGCTCAGGGCCACCCGCAGCCTCTCTCCCCAAGTTCAGCTGGTGCACTGTGACAGGAACAAGGTTGGGTTGATAGGTAGTGGTAAATCCACTCAAATCAAGCTCAAAAGTGCAGGTGTGGCTTACCTGGGGTGTGGCAGTGGGTATCATTGCTTCCCTCCTGCCTGCTGGCTTGGACACGTGCTCCCATGTCTCGTGGAGGGACTGTGCAGTCACCCCATATAAAATGGGTGCTGCATTGATCTTTGTCCTGCCCATGAAAATGGGAAGTGTGATGGCACAGCTGTACCTGTGCCTGGCTCTGGTCCACCTCCTCACGTGGAGCTGCATTAAACCATGTAAAAGGGGGCTCAGAGAGGTTTGGAGTGCCCATCCCTGGAGGTGTCCCAGGAATTCCTGGAGGTGGCACTCGGGGCTCTGGGCTGGGGACAGGGTGGGGATGGGCACAGCTGGGACTCCATGGTCTTGAAGGCTTTTTCCAGCCTCAGGGATTCTGTGATTCTGTAAATGGAGATCTTAGAAATAAAGCCCAGCGAGCAAACCAGAGCACCATGAAAGACAGCAAACATCTGTGTAAGAACCAGCTGGTGTTTCACTAACTCGCACAGCAGGCAAGCCCAGTCAAGACTTCCAAAGCACTGAAGATAACAAGAGGCCTTGCAAAATGGCTTCTCACAGCCTCTCCATAAAGGTTTCCCAAGTGTGCTCCTGTCTCCTCTTGCAGAGTGCAGAGAAATTGCTCCATCCCCAGCGAGTTCTCTGCTGAGTGGAGCACACGCACATCAACTCGATTTTAACAGGTCACGGAATAAGCCGGGCATTTAAAAATATCCACCTACCCAAAAGGACAAATGAATCCGTATTGTGGAGCCCTCAGCAAAGATGGTTGGAACAAAACAAACAAAACAATCCTGGTAATCTTTTAGGGAAGACTTATAATGTAGAACAAGTTGTCAGTGCGGGTTAAAGTTTTAAGGCCTAGCAATTTTGACAGCGTCCCTCTGAGCACAGCGAGCGCGCGGGGACGAGCAGGACAGCAAAAGGTCACTTGGTCACACATATCTGCTGCCTCTCTGAAGTTTAGCTCCAGACCCACTAGGCACGTCCCAATTAATTATTTAAATCTGCAGGGAGAAATATTTCAGTGGATGAAAAGGCACAATGTGGAATTGCAGGGAGGTACAGGATGGCTGGCGTGGTCAGAATGGTGCTGAGGGAAAACGGGGCGAGGTATCCCTGCCACGGGACACGGAGAGCAGCCACTCCCACCCAGGAAGGCTGACTGCTCCAGAGACCAGCCTCCCAGGGATTTTCCAATATCCCTTCTTTTTCAGTGGAATAGTTCTGGATCACAAAAGGTCACTGAAACCAAATTGACAATGATACATGTGGTTATTTAGAATAACTTTTCCCAGCACAATTATTGATGATGCTGCTGGCAATCTGTAAGTTCCTTATAAATTCATGGACACCCTGAAACTGTTCGTCCCAGATCCTGCCTAGAGTGCCCAAAAAGAAAGCTATCACGCAGGCAATGCCAGGGAAATGGGCATTGGAAGCAAACAGGAGACTCAAATCCTGGATTTACTCAATATGAGATACCAGGCTGGGAATTTTCAGGTCGTTGTATATGTCTTTGAACAGGTTTTCTAAGCTTTCCTAATCAATTTAATGAAGAAAATACCTGGATAAACAGCAGACATGTACACTCACCAGGGCTGGTTTTCATCTGTCATTGTCTGAGAGAAAAAAATAATACAGCACAATTCTGAAGAGCCTTTTGCCTTGCTTTTGCTGAACACAGTTTGTCACTCCAGCACATGTACACAAAATAAATTTAATAGTTTTTTTTTTCATATTTCCTGCCACAACAAAGCTCCTTAAACGTTTAAAGAGAAAATAACTACTTTTGACCAGTCCAAGCAGTCTTGCTTTCTAAAAGATACTGTTCTTATTCTTTTCCTTGCCAAAGGAATTCATGTTGTCCATCAGACCTAGCTGGGCCATTTGCCCCAGAAAAACACGATGCTCCACATCCCTTCCTTCCATTCCCTCCTGTGCTGCCACTGCAGGGAGAGGCCAATTAATTATGGTGTTTGTTCTGCCACAAATAACGCGGCCCGTGACCTTATGCTTTCAAAACTGCAATTTTTGCATTTGTTTCTGTGGCTCGGATCTCGATGGGACAGCAAACAATCAGACATAATTACAGTGATAACACACCATAACAGAAAAACCAGCCCCTTTGCCTCCCTCGGCCACACGGCGCTGGATTTATCTGCTGCAGGGCAGGGGAAATAGCTGACCAGCAGCAGCAGCTCCTGCTCGGTAAGCTGGGCACGGGGAAAGCCGTGGGCTGTTCCTGCAGGGACACCCGACACCACAGCCCAGGCTGGCAGCGATGGAAGTGCCCCACCACAGCCACCGCTGAGCACCTGCCTGCCCTGCATCCTGCTGGAAAACCCCAGCAGAGGAATTCTGCATCTGTGTCCGGCCCTTTGTCGCAGCTCTCCTGCGGCTGTCACCACCCTTGCTCCTCACAAAGACATTTTCCCGAAGACAGATTGGCAGGAAACATATTTCTGAAGGTATGAACAGATTTTCTTCTTATGATACATAACTTTGGCACACAGTCAGGAAACGACGGTGATCTTTTTCCCCATCTTCCCTTGCTAATGAAGAGAAACTGCCTCTGGGGTTGAGGACAAAAGGTGAACTCTCCCTGCACACAATTTACACCTGCTGAGCACATGATTTCGGGCATCTGAAATTCCTGTCTTGGCAGGTGTCCCGGGGACCAAGCCACACGCACGGACACTTACTCTGGAGGTAATATTTTCATCCAGGCATTAAATAAAAAACAGACTTGAGAGGGATGAATTTTGCAACACTTTCAGGCATCTCATTTTTTTACTTAACCTTGTAAAACTCTTTCACTCTTCAAACTTATGAAGCCCAACCCTAAACAATCAGTAACTAAGATAAAAAGACTGTAGTAGTTGAACAGAAGCCTGAAGTAGGGGAGAGAGCAGCCCATCCCTGTTTATTGGTAGCTGCCCTGTGAAGGGGGGCAGAACCTCCCCTGGAAAGTGAAATTGCTTGGGAAATGTACGAAGTTTTCACTTTCCCTTTATGAGGAGAGTAGTACAACGCTCTCATTTTCTACCCCACTGAAGATTTTGCAGGTTGGAAAAAGCTGATGAGACACAGCAGTGCTGGGGTGCAAAAAATGTTCACTTGGAAACCGGCTACAGATACGTTTTGTGTTCCTAAACTGCCCTGTATCAAAATTCAACATTTGTCATGCATGAACACTGACAGTGCAGCTACATGTGGGTAGACAACAACTTTGAGGGGTGGGGGAAAGGGGATTCTCCTAGCTCTAACAAATATTTGTCAGAGATGGATGAAACATCTAGTGCCATGTTGGAACACATAGATGGGTAGGCATTCACATCCAGAACATGTGTGTTGGATCATGCTGAAATAATTTGCAAAAAAAAAGTATTTAATTTTTTTGTGTGTGTGTGTATCCCAATTATTCTTCCTTTGTGCTCCAAAAACCACACACCCTAAAACCATATCCTTAGAAAACTATGAATCATTGTCTGTTCCTTTCCCTTTTATTTTCAATTCTTTCTCTTCAATTGACAGCTTCCAAGCCGGGAGTATCTACTAATTCCAGCTGCCACTCGAGATCTCAGCCCCTTTTAAGAGCAGTGATGTTCCTGGGGTAAACACTGCTCCCATCACCAGTGACTGAATATCACTGACTTTGCAGAACTCATGAAATCCAATCCTCGCACTTGTTTACTGGCTTGAAATGACACCTAGACAGCTGAAGACCACGATCAGCCCCGCGGGCGGCGGAGCCGGGCCCCACGCGCGGGCCGGAGGCCCCGGTACCGCCTCCGGCACCGCACGGGCGCGGCCCCGGGGAGGGGCGGCCATGGGCGGCGGCCCCCCTCACGCAAGGCCGGGGATGAGCAGGCCGCGGCGGGCCCCTCCCCGCGGCCCAGGCC